>NW_010311182.1:38299-38721 GCF_000700745.2 Antrostomus carolinensis | reverse complement strand
GGTGAATCCACCCAAACCACCACAGATGAACACCATGGGACAGCAAAGATCCCACACCTTTTCAGAGCCAACCTGTGAGAGCTTTGGGGTTTTTTCAAATGGAGGTAACAGTATTTGCCATTAGGATTGGCAGTTAAATAAAATAAAGTTGGTGCTGCCCAGTCATTTGCTTTAAAAATCTGTAATAGTGACCAACATCAAGAGCAGGTTTGCACATTTAGCTCCATTTAACTTCATGTTTCCATACCTGTTCTTTTTATTCTGTCACTATTACTAATTACATACTTGAGCCTATTCTTGACAGGGTAATGTTTTAGTCTTATTGCTCACCTCCTGTCGGCCAGGGAATGTCACAGTAAATTCCTAATGCTTGGCTTGTGCTATTATGGGCTTTCTTGAGGCATCTTTCCATTGTCAACAGA
>NW_010311182.1:0-38276 GCF_000700745.2 Antrostomus carolinensis | reverse complement strand
CTGTCTCTCAGTCTGAGTAGACTTCCTCATAGGCCAGGGGTGGAAAAGGCAAAGCAGTGAAGAGAAACACTGCTGTTTGCAACAGAATTAGCAGAAGAGAATTTGACAGGATGAAGTGATCTCCTTTCATTTGCAGGGGAAAATGCTTCTACAAAACAAGCAAACCAATTTCTGCTTAAATGAGCCTTGGCAAACACGCACCATGAGATATGTTTTAGAAACACAGACCATCTGAAAGGTAAACGTTTAAGTCACCAGGGCCTATTGATTTCCTGCTGGAGCCTCAGTTCTGCAGGTGTAATGGAACTGTAGTAACTCACTTTTCCTCAAAAGAATAATGCTAAAAAATAGATCCTTTTGTGACAGATCTGAACTTTGCCCACACTTGCACAGACTGGCATGGCTGAAATAATGTTTATTTTTTGGTTGATTTTCACCAATAAGATGTAATGCTAGCATTTTCTAAGCATTTCTAGTGCGTGCTATTTCCAAGAGAGCCCTTGTTTCAATCAAAATAATAAATAGATTAAAATAAAACTGAAAAATAATTTCCTATGCCATTTTAAAATTGTTCTGATCCTTGTTATTTACCACAGCAGGACAGATGTTTGAATTGTCAGGGGGGACCTTCTTTTTGTGTGTGTGTAGGTTTGTGTGAGTTTTTAGGTTTTGAGGGTTTTGTTTGTTTCTTTTTTTAAACAAGTTTTGCCTTAAAAGCTGGTCTAGTTAGTTCCTTATCCCAGAAAGGTATAGCAGAAGATAGAATTGACTATTAATCACCTGGTACTAATGCAGTTTAATAACGTTGAAGGATACAGACAAGAAATGCCATAACAATCCTCGGAGTCAGTTTATCAAAGTACCATTTCATCTAATATACATTAAACATCAGCTACTGAACTGATTTCCAAGCTAATTTCAACTTAATTGGAATCACAATGCAAATGCCAGCTCCTCTACCTTGCTACAGGCCTTCTAGCTGCAAAATGAAAGCTGCGGATAAGTATGTTTGATTAATCAAATATACTACAGGAGAACAACAAATACAAATGGGTCCTACTCCACCCAGAGTTCTACATTGGTAATTCCCTGCTGAAGATAACAAGGGCCATAATTACCTGTCAGATGACAAAATTTGGTTCGATGGACTGTCACTCCACGTTTTTACATATAACTGGATATACATTTTTGAGGTAACTGGAGTCAGGACTAAGGCAGACTGGAATGTCTTCATCTGACATAGTCCCACTGCAATTTTCTTTGGTTTTTTTTCGGATTTAATGTGGAACTGGTGCAAGCACATCAAGGTCAAGTCACATAACTGGAATTCAAAGGAAAATATTCTAAAATACTCTAGTGGTATTACAAAATGAACACTGATTCATTATTCATTTAAGTAAACACTAGCTTAGAAATAAAAATATATTAACATCTCAATTTAATTACAAAATTAATGAGTTAAATGTATGAACTATGTCTGGAATTTCTTTAGGTTTTAATAATATATTTTGTAAACTCTGTATGAACTCTCTCATCCAGGAAAGCTGAAACTATTGTGCACAACATAAGAATAACAGGTTAAAAGTGGCTGAAAAATCAGTTAAATATTAATTTAGTACCAACTATAGTATCACAGAGTAATGTTAAATTCAATTTACCCCCTATGTAAATAAGCCTAAAGGAAGAAACACTAAAACTGCATGACCTACTCCAAAAAAATCTTAAGGACTTACACTGGGTACTATCTGAAAAAGTGGGAACACAAAGATAAGATGAAGTACATTTTATTGTGCATTAATAACTATGATCCAGTAGTTAATCCCTTATAACACAGTCATACGTACAAGACACTTCTTTGCAGTTTAGCTGTCAAAGAAACTAAGTGTTACTAATAGGCTATTTCACTATTGCCTCTGGTTTAAACCATTGTTGGGAGGGAGAAGAAAGCTTCTATTTTTTTTTTTCTTTTCATGAATTATAAAATCTGCAAATTATTAAAGTGCAAATTACTAAGTTTCTACTGTGTCTAGTTTATGTACATTTAAATCCTATTTTATTGGTTCTTAATTAAATACATATAAGGAAACTCATTTTGAAATGCTACCATGCTCTCCTAATCCCTTCATTACTTTCTCTTCACAGTTCTTTCCCGATTTTCCATTTCAAATTGTTTCCTTTGTAAGCATTTTAAAACTAGCTTTTACTATTCCTACTTAAAACTAGCAAAGGGTATTTCTTATTGCAACCACTCTAAGATATTAATTTATCCTGATAGATATCCTTCTTTGCAAGAGTTGTTTATAAGGACAGGAGACCTAAGGTGAAAGGCATACAGCGCTTATACATCATTAAAGAAACTTGCATCAGAAGCAGAAAAGAGCTTAGATGGGAAAGGAGTTGATGGCACTGTTTGTTGTTTGTTTTGCTTTTTGCTTTTTTTTTTTGTTTGTTTGGAGAAAGAAATTAGTTTCTTAGTTATAAAAATCATTTTCAAATCAGTCATATACTATAGATAAAATTCAGTTCAAATTCAACAGATACCTTCAGCTGAAGAAAAACAATGAAGAAAAAGGCTCAGAAATTTAATAATTATTACTCCTGAAACCCCTGCGTTCTTTCAGGCTAGACTGACAAGTAGATGTTGGGGTCTCTTGTATAATAGAAGGCCTTCCTACACTCTGCCCTAATTGCCCAGACACATCAAGGGCACCTCTAAGCAGGGCTATACTATGTGCCAGGAGGCACATGCCACAATTTCTCCTCCTACTAATGGTTTACATGGTTGACAATACTTAATTATTCACTGAGCCAGAGTCAGAGCAAGCTGATGGACACCCATAATTTTCTTACTCCAGCCATAACCATCCCTTCAGATCTGCTAGTGAAACTGCTCACATACATAACTTCCTAAACAATTGAAATAACATGTTTTTGCCAATCCATTCACTTTGTTGGAAATGGATTGAGGAGTGGCTGCATGAGGAGCATTTCCAGCAGCTCTAAAAGGGGCATAATGTCCAGGCAGGGGAAAGGGACAAGCAGCCAGAAGCAATAACATTTTCAAGCAGCAGAGTTACAACTGGAGGAGGATGTTCAAGGATGCTCACCTACAGCTTAGGTACAACCGCACAGATCAGCAGCTAGGGGAGTGCACTCAGAGATCCATGCTCTATTTACAGGCTTTGTCCTAATAAATGCATATTTTATTTTCTGAAATAGCAATGGCTAAGTTTGGCAAATCTTTGTCACAACTATTTTTTTTTCTCGCATTTCATGGAATTGTTTTTTAAGCTGGGGAAGATAGGTTATTTCATGAATTAAAGCATTCTTCTATTCCTAAATTATCTATAAACAGACTGATTTTTATAAACTCATGGATTATTCATGCATAAAAATCCTGTATTCAAATATATTACTGCCTACTGTCTGTTTGTTTACTACATGCTGCTTTAACAGCTTCAACTATTTATGTCACATACAATTGTAAGTCACATGGTATTGTCTCTGATTCAGGGCTGGATGAATGAAAATTTTATACAGGAGAAAAAAAAACTGAGGCTTTACAATGAAAATGAAGCATTTTAAAAACCCACCTTTCAGAGAAACTGCACACTTACAATCTCATATATGCAAATATAACTCAAGAGAAAGACTAAGGAAGGGAAAGAAATCCTCAATCATTCAGACAGCAAAATATTTAAATTTTTGCAGTATTCATTTAGGTCTAACTATTTTGCTTCTTTCTAGCAGGAAACACATATGCTGAAGCAAGCATAGTAAAGCCTAGGTCCCTAGAGCTCAAATTTAAACCCTTTACAAACAACAAAAATAAAATGGAGACAGAAATGGGAAAACTGCAATCTGCTCTCGGTTTGCAGAAGCTTCTGTTCAGTTCATTTACTAAACAGTGAATCTTCTCTGCTACAGCATTAATGAGAACAGATACAAAAAGCTTTCAAACTTAAACAAAGAAATGGCTACTACTTTAGGGTATTTTCAAGCATTTTCCAGAGATTAACATACAAGACAGATGCTAGAAAACCAGCACACAATACTTTAATTTAGTTCAGCATCTCTGCAGGCAGTGGCTTCTCTATTACAGTTAGTTCCCAGAACACAAGAAAATGTTATTGCAGGGCATTTTTAGATTAAAATCCCCAAATAAACTGTTAGACTTTACACACATCACTTTTTTGTAAGTAGACTAAGGCAGATTTAATTGGTTTTACTTTCATTTTATAACAAATGTTATTATCTATTATATAGGAAAGCTATTTAAAAAAAGACCCATGAAAAGGATTAGAAAGCAATTCCGTAAGCGCTAAGGTGGGGGCAGAGAGTTATTATGGAGAAAGGTCAGCAAGTGTATAGCTAAGGTTGTTTACTCAATGCCAAATAATCATCTTTGGAAGCTGAAATAATATAAACTTAAATAGTTTCAAATTAAGAGTTGCAAGAAATTCAGGAATTATTGAAGAAGCAGAGGAAATTGAAAAATTAAAAAAAAAAAAAAAACCAACACAAACCAAACATAAAATGAACCCACATAACAAATATTAGCATGCTGATGACAAATGTTTTATCTAAGTGAGGACAAATAATGCCTGGCTAATAACTTGTCTGGCCTGATCTGCAAAGCTCAGAATGGAAACCAGTTTCTTGGAAACTTTGGTATTTGAACATATGGAGCCAGTTTGAACCCGTCAAGCCTGAAAAAACATTTACAAGCTGGTCTTCTCTTGGTTTTCTGTGAACACCAGTTTCAGATGTTGTGAATTTTTAGAGTTAGACAATGTGGATGAGGGAACATGGAGAACATTCCACCTTATTTACAGCTGTATAATTATTCAAGACTATTTTACACAAAGCTTTATCCTGTGGTACTGCTAATGCCCAATGCAGTCTGTCTTTGTAACAATACCCACACATCTACGTATAAAAATACTTCAGTTCAAAGCCTCAAGCACTTCAGCTGAGGAAGAAGGTCTGTCGCCTCTAAGTGACCTGTCCTTTTCCCCAGAGGGGCAAACAATACACAGGCAGATATATGCATGCAGCCTGCAAGTGTTTTAACCTTTTGATGGGCTTCACTGTCAATTACAACTTCAGAGAACATTTTCAAGTGGGAAGACATTAATTTAAAAAAAAAAAAACCTAAAAACCTATGTTAAAAATAAAACCATATAAAAAAAGAATACATATTTCAACATCTTTCTACCAGAAGGTTTTCAAGCTCTCTGGCAGGACTGCTGGTCATGTCCAGAAAGTGTATGCAGGTGACAGGACCTGAAAATCTGAGCTTTTACTTCAGTAAAGGAGTTTACATAAAATTAAGTTTCACCTAGTTGTAGACTGCAGGCCCAATGTGGAACAAATTAACATAGCTCTGTAACTTATTGGACAGCTGACCTTCCAGTGACCTACCAGAGCAATATAGTTACAAGAGTGAAATTTTCTGCACTCACAAATACATAAAAAATAAGTTAAATTCAGAATGATTAATTTACCTGTGTCCATTCTGTATCTGAAATCCTAACAATATTTTTCTTATTTTTCACCTTCTGAGGGCTAACGTAACTCTCTTTCTGACTTATGTCTCTGGCATCTTTCTCTCCCCAGCTAAATGAGTTACCTCCTCCTCCTTCTTGCAGAGCACACAAAGATGCCTGTGCATACTCTTCCTCCCTCTTTGGCTGTTCTACTGGCTCACATTTCCATAGCAGGAAACTCACCTCACTAATAAATCAAAGAGCTCTGGAAGAGGTGAATCACCATCTTCCTGTAAGTGGTTAAAATAGAAATGGACTATGGTCATTTCTGTGGTCTCAACTGCTCTTTTCTTTAAGCTCTACTTCTCCCACCCGCATGTTGTAGATTTTATCATCTCCCTGAGTTATTTTCAGCTTTTAGTACAATATATTAAATCTTTTCTGCTTGCCGTTGTCATGTCATTTGATCCTGCTTTCCCCCTGTGTGCCACATTCACTGGTCTTCTGTGTCATTAAAGTCTTTATTACTATCTGACCAGGGGTCACATCACAGAATGAAGTGTCACCTAAAATGTTCGTCTTTGCTCAGATGACCAGAGTTGGATGTTTTATGCAATAAATACCCAAACATCCCCCTAGTATATAATGAATTTTCTTGCACAACCTTACAGCAAGAATGCACACAATTCCAAATGTGAGCCTATCACCTTCAAAATGCATTTTGATCATATGAGAGGCAAGAATCCATAGCAGGCTGGCAGTCCTGTACCATGACATATATGTGTATATGCATGTTGTGATCAAACTGTCATGCAGCTCTGGAACAGAGGCATAGGGTTGTAGCACCTCGCCCCTGAGGACTTCCAGAAAAGTTTGCATATCTGTAAGCAAAGAAGGTAGCACCATTGTTTTATAGACACAGCAGAACTACTCCGCAAATAGTGTTATGCTTATGAAAAAATAATTTCCAGATTTAGAATAGAAAGTGTTTTTTTTTTTTTTTTTTTTTTAGATTTAACAAACCATCTTGATCCTGTATTGGACAATGCAAACTCCTAAGCTGCTCCGCTATTTAATGTCTCCAAATTCTCTCAGAGCTCTGCTACTATAATACCCTCTGCTAGTGCAGATACACCACACACATTTCCCAGGAAATTAGCAGAGCTACCTCCAAGCCTGAAAGTCCACACTGGTGGATTCCCATGCAGAGCACAGTCTAATTTTGCATACAGTTTGCATACAGGAACATTGATGCACTTTCTCATGGTCAAGCTCAGAAGGGAAATATCTTTACTTGATTTCCAGAATCTAGACTTTACTTTAAAGTATAACTGAACAAAACTCCAGCATATAAAAAGGGAAATTTATGACAGCACAGCAAAGATTTTCTGCTTGTTTGTTTTTACTGAACCAAGATCAGTATTTGAAGTTGAAACATTGTTTTTCAGTGAATGAAAGCCAAGCCAGGCAGAAGAGATGTTCTTAACAATAAAAGTTACAGGCCAAATCCTCAATTCTTCTTGGCTCCAGCTTCCATGAAAGTGAAACATATCCATCCAGCCAAGGCTTCAGCCCCACCTTATTCAATTTAGCCAGGACATTGTTACCCTTAGTTGTCTCTGTTTCCAAACAGAAAGCATGACTGCACTGCACATAGTTGTCTCAGGAGGTACGGTGGTTTCCAGAGGCCAGAAAGCAACATGCAGCTTAAGCAGGTCTGGAACTATACTAGCTGCCATGGGACTGACTTGTGGCCTCAAAGCCAAGGGAACAGAAAAGCAACATGAAAGTATACCTGTGCCCTTCATTCTGCAGTGTCAACTCCCTGTACAACCCAAGATCTATCTCTCAGCATCCAACCTCACACTGTTGTTCCATCCAGGTTCTCTTTGCTTTGGGGATTTAGCCAGCCCTCTAACATTTCTTTGTTTCGGGGCTTTAAAGCAATACCTTAGCATTTCTTTCCATCTTTCCAGATTTGTAGGGTTTATATTATTTATAATTTGATTAACCAGCTTAAAAAAAAAAAAAAAATCAATAGCAGTGCATTTTATAATACTTTCAGAGGAGCTCTCTGCTGTGTTATGCTTCTATTTTAGGAACAAGAGCAGTTTGTGAATCTATACAAGTAGTTTGGCAACCTGCTCTTTCTCCCTTTGCCCTCACTTTGTTTTGGACACAACACAGGAATCTTTCTGTGGCTCTACATGGTGAAAATTGATATAAAACAGCTTTAGTCAATTTTATATACTTTTTTCTGTTAAGAAAGTTAATACCATGGAAAAAAAAAATGGTCAAGAGGATCAAATGTTTATGCAGGACGTCACGCTGCTTTGGTGTGCCAACCCTAGAGTCTATAAGGAAGCCAGCCAGACGGGCTCTGAAGCCTGCACCCTGACCCCAGTGACCTCTTAATTTTTCAGAGTTTATCTAGCCCCATCCCAGCAGTACTTGCATTGAAACCAATCCCCCTGCTCCCGGATTGTTGGCAGAAGGGGACTTCCTTCATATGGAAAAGTGTTTAATACCAATTTAATGGTCTGTCTAGCCACTGTAAACCCCCAACCCCCTCCCCGAGTCTCCCACTGGCAAGAAACAGTGAAATAATATACTTGAAATAGCCCTAATTCTTTTTCTCAGTGTGATAGTTGTTTTTCTAATAAGCAATTTTTTGAAAAAAGCCATAGAAGAGAAACTAGCAGCTAGAGAATTGAATGACATCTTTAGTAAATTCCCTTTTTTTCTAAAAAATAAATAAATAAAAAAATAAAAAAAATAAAAAAGAAGCCGTTATCTTTTCACTTATACATTTGCACAGTCAGGAATGGGCACCAGCAGAACTGAAAAGGTTTCCATTTTAAGTCATCAGACTTGCTAGCACCAGAAAAACAAATCACATTTATGCAAATCCACTTTTATGCCAAAAAAGTCTAAGTAACAAGTTTATCTTTGGTTGTAAAAAGACAGGCCTTCCTGGCACAATGCCAACAAAAATCCTAACAAAGCAGCCAATAAAAAGGAAATTGAGAGATACCATAATTTTCCTAAAGCAATCCGTTTCTTAGTTACAGTAAGAAAGGTGTGGGCTCAAAGGAAGCTGGGACTGTCCTTTGAGATAAGGAAAGGTCTGAAACTTGCAGCAGGATGGCTGTGTCAAGGGACAAACTAAAGTCTCATGCATCCCCTAGTGTCAGTATGGGGAGAATTTCAGCTGTGGAGCAAAATGGCAGGCCAGAAGCAAGGGATAGATGCAACAAGTTAGCTTGGCATGAAGAGCTCTAACATCCTTTTAGTCAAGTCATTACATTAGAACAACATACCCTTATGCGCTTTGTGGACACAAGTAAAAAAAGAGCAATTGTTAAAGTAGATATTTGATTTGCTTTCTATCTTTAAAAAAAAACAAACAAACAAACAAAAAAAAAAAAAAAAACAAAAAACAACTCCATTCCCCAATCCTACACTCCTTCAAAGGTGAAAAACCTGTGAACATCAGCTACTTCCTGCACTTTAAGGAGAAATATCAGAAAAGTCCATCTGAGAAAACACGAGGGAACATTACAGTCTGTGGTCTATACATACTCCCATCTGGACTTAAAAATTTTCCAGGAAGAGGGAGGCATATTTAGATAGGAACATTGAACAAAACCTTAGTTTAATGGCAACAATCTGCAGTGTGGTGCGTTGAAATGCCACAGGGCAACATTTTGCATATTGCTGTGAAGGATTTGATGTCTTGCACTACTGCAAAGGGTAACGTACTTTACCCCTTTGCAGCAATACAGCAGCATATAGAAAACAGTGGAATGAAAACATTCATATGGATTCTGTTTATAACATTAAGTTAACATTTTTCCTGAGTTAATAAAAAACCTAACTAAAAAGCTAATCTAGAGTGACTGCTGTTTTTTTCTGTCTCTGGAAAGACAAATATGTTCTATCTAGCACTACCAGTCAAATAACAGCAAGGGAAGTACTAACCAGGATCCCAGACAAAGGCTTACAATTCCCATTATCTCCTATACTGCCACTCCACTAACATCCTCAGCATCATCTTGCAGTGGACAAAATCCCATCAGGTTGACAAGATCAAGTCATTGCACTCCAAAATATTATATTATTATTATATTATGCCAGCTCTTTAAGAGTGGTCGAGAGGGAACAGAACCATATCAGCCTGTTCCATAGCAGTCCCAGGCCTAACTCCAGCCCACTGGGCTTTGGTCTGAGTCCCAACATCAGACCAAAGCTTAGTGATCAAAATAAATGTTATTCTCTTCATACAGCTGCCAGAGAGGAGAATATTTTCAAAGTGAAGAAAAGAGAGGTGGAAACAGAATGAGAGCATGAAGAAACACAAAGTTTTCCTGGACTTTCCTGGTGTCTCCAGAGGACACATTCTGCACAGCCCTGAGGAAGGCCAGTCTTCACATAAGATACACTGCTCTATCTCATGGTTTTGAGGTCTCAAGCAGTGTCAACACATCAGGAACTATAGCTTTCAGGGAGGAATTCAGACATTATTTCTTTGGCAACAAACAGTATGCTCATCCCTAATTCCCTTTTTACATAACACATGGTGGCACAGCCCTGGAATTATGTCAGTCTCAACACACCGTCTGTGCTGTTAAATATGGCACAGTTCACACTCTCCGTAACCACAAAGAATCTGAAGAGGTGCATGAGGCACCTTTTCTGAAGAATGGCTCCAAATGATTAAAGAAAATAAAAGTTTATTTGGAAAAAAACAAGTTATCATACATCATGATGCAAGCTGTCCAAGACTATGAAAACACCCAATCAACTCTAGTTGTGCAGCTGTGTTTTTTGGAATTTCTCTAAATCCACTGCATTGAGTAACTAATGAAACAGGAGGAAGGGGTGAAACATAATGCATACAGGCGGTTTGGAAGTTTATAGAAAAAATGTGCAATTAGTTATTATATGTATTTGTTCAAGAGTTCTGAAATGTGGTTATGGTGTTACGTAACCCTAACTACCATGCTTGTTTCTTTGGGGTCCTACAATTTAGCTTACAAATAGTTCAGCTGGACAGTTTTCCCCACTCCCATCCTTTCACTGTTAAGTGCTCTTTTCTTACCCCCAGAGATCAAAGACATGTTTTTGTGGTTTGCTGTTCCATCCACCTTCCTGCTCTCTCCTTTCTTCCTTCCTTCCTCTGTCCTCACTGCAGCACATCACCCAGCAGCCTCAGGCATGAATCACTCACACGTGTGCAGCCACCACGGTTTGCATGAGCTCATGGAGCTGGTATCCTGCTGCGGACATTACCTTGCATTTCAGCAGCTCCCTGGCTCTCACTTTTGGTGCACTGAATTCACTACTAGCTTGGCAATTGGTGCCTGAGTGTTTGTCTGATTTTAAGATTCGATTTTTATTCTGAATCAAATCAAGTACCCTTGAGCACCTGATACAACAGATAAGAATGAGTCTAGTAGGTAAATGATAATTTAGGGAAAAGTGTCCAGATTCCTCATTCCCACATTGCCTTGGCAAGGCTGAAGTTAGTTGTTTTATTGGGACAGGACAACAGGGGTTTGGTTTTTTTTTTTACATACCATAGGATTCTGGTGCTGCTGGGGAATAAGAGGAAAGACTTCATTTTACAGGGGCATCAAATACAGAAAACACTTCTCAGAGTGGAATATCCTGCCATTAGACTAATTCAGGGAAAGTTTTACCAAGCACTTTAAAATAAATGAGTTATAGTTTTTTGTTTTTTTGTTGTTGTTTTGGTGTTTGTTTGGTTTTTTTCCTGGCATGTCACTGGGTAATGGTCAATTAACACCTTGGATCAAGACTAGTTACAGCAAATCATGACAAATCTCACCTATCACTTGTTTTCTTTTTATCCTATCACACAAAACAAGCTTGAACACTGTTAGAAGTTTCCACACAATACAGACTTGCACGCTTAGAGGCTCCCTCACAAGTATTTCTTTTTCTATGCATTCATATATAGACATCTTCTGCACTGTGTTGCCCATGAGGTTAGCCAGTCAAAAAATAACTTATAGTCTAAGCAAAATCTGCATTGATATTTGTCTGTCTTTTCAGACAGGTTGAATTATTTTTTTGAAAGACCTGATTAAATATTACTTGTGAACAATTTCCTTGCACACAGTACATTGCAGTATTGAATATATAAATTCCCAGCTATTCTGGCTGGACTCTCAGGTACATGGTATGTTATGGGCTTCCCCAAATAATAAGCAGAACCCTCATCTCAATTGTGAGTATTCGTAACTGTATATTTCAGATTCACTGTCACAAATATGTCTGTTATAACATTGTTGAATTTGTTGTCAAAGCAAACAATCCTGTCAAGATCTTCCCTTGCATTTTGTAATGCAAAACAAATCTTGAGAAGGGAAACAAATGAACAGAGTCTAAATAGCTAACAGGTTGGGGTTTTTTTAAACCTCAGAATTTTTTTTCAGCTTTTTATTAAAAATACCAGAAAAATATAGTGTGTATGAAGACAAGGACAAATAACTCAAAAGTATTATGAATAAACCGGCAACTGAATGTGTATAAACATCGCCTCTCAGTCCATGTGGAGAATACATTACTATACTTGATGTTAAGGGGCATGTTGAGAATGCACCATCACTTCCATAGGCAGTCCCCCAACTCCTGCTTCAGGATTTTTCATTCTGCAGCACATGTGGATGGAATTTTCTTGCTCTTCAGCTTGCTTGAAATTGTTTACAGTGTATTATTACTTCATTGTTAATAAAGGATACAGTACAAGAGCAGTACTTTTGGTGGGGCAGAATAGATCTTAATTACAAACACATGAGCTAAAGAAAAAAGGAAAAAAAAAAGTATTGTCAAGGGACAGGCTTATTTTCCCAAAGGAACATCTGTTACTAACACATCTCATGAAAATACATACATTAAACCCTAAGTCCAAAACAGAACCTGTCTTCAAACACTGCTCAATAAAATTCTATGATCCCTGGAAAAACTCTAAAATTCCCAGCAACCCATAGGCTTGAAGAGAACCATTTCCTCTGTATACAGTGCAGCTCTTCAGAACTGCAGCCATTTGGCAGCAAGTTTGCAAAGCCACAAAAGGATGGGAATTAGCCATGTCAGCATCTTCCCCGGCTGCAGAACATAGCTCAATCCTTCACCCTGCCAAAAATCAGTTGTAAAAGCCAGTGTGACAGCCGAGAGGAAGGTAATCCTCGCCAGCTGTTTCCAGCTGAAGCCAACCACATCAGTAGCACAGCAAGAACCAACACGCATCAGCTAAGAAGCTACCTGAGAAGCGGTGAAGATGAAACAAACCTGATTCCAGGATCAATAAAATGCCTCCAGGATGCTGACAATATTTAGTTCACTTCAGCTAGCTGATTCAATTGGGATTGTTGCAACGTGCTGGTCACAAATGGCAGCAGGTTATTAAGGACTACAATACTGGGAATGGGAAATCCTCATCAATCCATCACCTCTGGAGGGTGAAGAAAGTCTAACTGTTCTTACACAGATCTGCTAACCACAGTAGCACAGCCTAAATGGATTTCAAACCTTGATTAATAACAAGATTTTATTAACAGGCATGCAAAAAGGGTTTTATTTCCCTTCTCTTCAATGTCTCAGCTACTACCTACCCATATGTGTCATGAGGCATGTACAGCCTGTAAAGAAATATTAACTGAGGCACAACAATTCACACCATGTTTAGTTAAGCTTGGGGAAAACTGAGACCAAACAACCTGTCTTGTCTTTCCAGTGCTTTGCTGATAGTAACTTTAAAAGATGTCAGATCTGTTCTTACTTGTTCATCTTAACTTCTTCCTTTACACTTACTGAAACAACAAAAGAGTTCTGTAACATATGTGTAGCAATGATGAAGGCTTACAGCTGTCATCTAAATATTTTTATTAAAACTATAATTAAGTGTTTCTAAGAGCTTGGCTTTACTACAAAGATAGCAAATCAGAATAAGACTATTAAGTTTCCTCTGTTATCAATCAGCAATTTCTATTCTAATGCCACAAAGTGTACCTTTGAGGCATCCTCTTGTCTTGCTCAAGGGAAAAAGTGATGGCTTTTTCTTGTTATACACCATTACACAACAGAACCTAAGCTACATGCTGATGCTATGCTAAATGCATCATTCTGCTAATCTACACAGATAACTAAATTCAATTACGTTAATAATTGTTGTGGTTTAGTACGGTGCCAAAATTTACCTCTTAGCTTGTTAGACCTACAATTTAATTAGTAGCAGTGAATACAATCTTAAATGAGCGATATTATCTAAACAATTATTGAAGGGGTTTTGTTGTTGTTGTTTCTGCACCATCTAAACAAACTCAGCTACTTTCAGGGCCCTAATGAGAACTGAAGCTGCAGCCCAGACACTTGTAGCATGATGAACAGACCTTTTTGGATCCATTGACATCAGTTTTGAGGGCCAGCTACAGCAATATAGTAATTTCAATATATACCAACATTCAAGATTCCTGGAATTTAGTTTTGTCTGGTTTGTGCTAAATCCACATTAGCTTTTATACCTCTGATAGGTTCAGCCCAGGACCTTATATTTACTCTCACCTTGACATTTTTGTTTCTGATACAGGACAGACAGAAGCCTCTGTCAAGTTTTTTTCCTCTCTAACATAAGCAAACTCAAATCTCCTTAATTAATTTGAATTAAAACTAAATCCTCTTTATCTCAGACATGAAGATGATAATGCATGCTTGTGGTCCTTTTGCAATCAACACAACCTTAAGCTTGAGCAAGCCCTGGTTTTAGCCAGGCGGTAATCACTATTCTTTCCTCTACATTTATTTTATCTATTTTAGTCATATTCCACAAACATCTCCCTTATAGCTAGGGGAAAAAAACCCAAAAAGAACCCCAAACAAACACAAACACAAAAAACACACACCAAACCCACAAAGTTCCTTAATCTCATCAGTTACTGGGTTTTGCTGCTGCTGTTGTTTGTGACCTCTTTTTTTTTCTTTTTGTGGTTTTGGTTTTTGGTTGGTTTTTTAGCAGTTTTTTGGGAAGGAGAGGGACACCTCTATTTAGCTTACAGGTCTATGAATTACTTATAATATTTTCCAGCTTAAAAGATACCCGTTTAAAATGTTTACCAATCACCTGTATGGTATTACATCAAGCTTATAAATGTTTTCAGTTTTGCAGAGTGAATAGTCTGTAGAATCAATAAAGCAATCCACCATGAAGCTTAATTAACTCTCATAACTGCACTTACAATATCCATGCATCAGAAAATGGACACTAAACAAAAAAAATGGCCTCAAATGTTCACATCAAAGCACACAGGAACAGTGAATTACAGTTAAGCACAGAAATAGTATTCTGGATGTGGAAAAAAATAGATTAGCAATTGGTTTATATGCTTAAAAAGGAAATATATTGCAAAACGAATAAATGGTACAAAACTAGCCATGAAACTCTCCACTAGTACGTGTAGGTGACATATGTCTGAACCAGATCATTAATGTCCCTCCTGTAACCATGCTTGATTCCTGCAGTGATACCTCAGTTTGTTTCTCAAAGTGAGACTTAATAAGAAATAAAAGGAAGCAAGAAAAATGTTCTTTGTCAGCAGAACAGTTGTGATTTCTCACTCTGCCAACATCACATTAGCTAATATTACTCCAAGGGGCTTTTCAGTTCTTCATTGGCATTACTGTATGTCTGACAAAAGAAAAATAACAGAAAACAAAAGCCTGAAGCCCATGAATGGCAAGAAGTCATCTCACTCAAGCCAAGAGGAGGCACACTCACCAAATTAACATCTTGTTCTGCCTCAGCTGCAAGTGGTACATCATTTCTGAGGGTATTCTAAAGAATACAACTTGCCCAATGGTTGTTTGAGAGCACAGCTACTGTGCTTTTTGCATCATATCCCAGTACAACCCGTGCAACAAAGCTGTCTGTATTGCTAAATAAAAAAATAAATGACAAGGACATTGAACATCTGGAAGACTGCAGGCCTGGCGGAGGGTTGACATATTTTACATTTCAAGATAATGACCTGCAGTTTTACGTGCTGTCTTATGGCCACATCTTAATTGCTAAAGACAGAAATACGCCGTCACCCAACATGCTTCATCGTTTGTGATTGCAGGAGGACTTCTCAAGGAGAATTTCTTAAGATCAAGAACATGATTTATTGAGTAATTACAATAGAAAGTAGTGTCTCTATTTTCATACTCTAATGCAACAGCATGTTATCTCTTAGTAGTGATCATTTAATACTAATGGTGAACATCTGAGTTTCCACAGAAATCCCGTTTTCAGAAGCAGATCTCAAAGTGGCTTTGAAATCACAACCTTTTAATATATCTCAAACATTGGACAACGAAATACTAGTAGATATTTCTAAAAATCTTGTTGCAGTTTTGTGACCACACTGATAATCACACCTAATTGATACCTCAGTGTGCAAACAAAACATGCATTAGTAAAATATAAGTCTCAAATAAAAACAGAAGTATTCTTCTTATAAAAGTAAAACAACACATCAGACTGCATATTTCTTGTATTCGTATGCAAATATTATCAACTTTGAGAAAAAAGGCTGAAATTTGACATGTCTGAATAATTTACATGTTAGAATGTGGAGATTTGAGTTGCAACTTGCATGAAAAACTGAAGGAATGCAAAACCACTCAGGTATCAACTGCAGGATGAGTTTCAAACAGGTCTCTGAAAAATAACATTACTACAGTGAACCATTGCCTCAAGCATGCCATTGAAGGCAGGACAAAAGGTAACCCATGAACCAGTAAATCTCAGTTTAATGCAAATTCCATGCACTTTGTCCAACTCCTACACTATTTCTGAAAAAGAAGGTAGGCTTATATGTAATTGCAGTCGCTGTACAATGTCTCACAAGCTTATCACAACACATGTGCTCCAAGTAGATCAGACTCATTACACAAAAAGCATACAACTACACAGGTACTCTAAGTCTGTCCTTTACAACAGAAGCTCCGCTCAACCAAAATGCATTAAAGGGAACTACAAATTCAAACCCAGATGTACACTCAAAATTTAATCATGCTTTATTTCCTAGTGTGCTTACAAACTGCTTCTTGAACATTCTTGGAATCCAGGTGCACAAACATGTATAGGAAATCCAAACTTTATATCTTTGCATGGTCTTGTCCATTTATCAACATACAAAATCATACAAAGATTTCTCACAACTCTGCACTATACTGTGTGACATCGACTCTGAAATGTTTAGGAAAATATGGAGCACAAAATTCAGGTTAACAACTCTGATTTAACTAAATGAATTTCTTGTCTTTCAAAAACTAAGGTCTGTCTATATTGTTTGGATAGATTTTTCCATATCCTCATAGTATTAGGTTAGAATATCTTTCACTGTTCTAAGTATGCCATTTACCTCATGGGGTTAAATAAATCCACCAACACACTATTTAATTAACAAGTTGTCATTATTTATGCTTTGTCTAAATTGAAAGTAAAGCCAATGTAATGAGAATCAGCTACTACTCACTCCACTTAGCAGATTTTGTGGGCACCATTTTTATACTCATTCCGACATGACATTGTAACACTGTAGAGCTCAGGTGCACACAGGTAATGTGCAACTGCCAATATTCTCAGCATTAGTACAGTGACAAAATTGGGCTTCAAGTGTTTCTCAATAAAGGCAGAACAAAGATTATTTTGACCATATGCTGCTTAGAATTGGCTCTCCCAAGGGAAAGTACAATCCCTGACATTTCACCTGAAGGCAAATTTCAGTATCCTGTATGGAAAAACTCATCAGGGGAAATGAGCCACATCCTGTTTACTTTTCAGCTCACTTAGCTCATTAACAGCTACAAACACAGACACCTCACCAAGTTTGGGGTATCGTATGCATTTCTGCAATACAGGTTTGTAACCATATCAAGATAACTTTGGGGGGTTTGGGCTGCTGTTTGGGATTTGTTTGGGGGTTTTTTGGTGTGTGCGAGTTTTTGTTTTGTCTTTTTTCTTTCCAATTTACTGCCTGTGCTTTTTAAATAATTTTTTGTCTCAAAAGAATATTTGATTGTTATGCTATAAAACGTTTAAACCACAGATTAAATGAGGAACTCACAGAAGTGAATGTTATGACACAGTCTACCTTCTAATATACCTCTAGATAGCACTAATGATAAATGTATTGCCTGTAGCAAGAATTCCAGCTTTGTTTTTAAATGATATGAAATATACCTTTTTTTTCTTAGTATTCCTTGAAGAGGCACCTAAGAAACTAGGGTGCTTTAACATCACATTATTTAGTGCAACAAGTCTTTGTTACATTCCATTTCTAAGTCAATGGCTAGCCCAAGACCTGACACAAAAACTATGAGAAAGGTGGTTTATTGCGTCTTTTCTCCAAAAGCAGTAGCCTCCTTAAATATGTCCTTTTTGATCTGAACGCAAGCAAAAAAAAACCCAAACAAAAACCCTTTTCAAAAAGAAAATATAGTAAACACACAAAATTTAATTAGTACTATAGAATTAATGCTCAGTATTTGAGCAGCAGCAATATAGCGAGTATGTACTCCTGGACCATACCTCTATCCTCTCTCTCTTTTCTCTTCTTGTAGCCCTAGCGCTCTAATGAAACACGTTACACGAAACACGTACAATTACAGAACTGAACGTAGTCACCATTCCCTTTTATCCAACAGATATGAACTATGCAACTGGGATCACTACCCTGCTTCATCAGTCTGGATGACGCACACTATTACATCAAAACCAGCTAGTGCATTAGAGCCTTGGGGAATGCATTGCCTGCATTAGGGTCACTGAGAGAGCTGACAGTAACGTACAGTGCAATACTGTGAATAAAAGGTTGTGTAAATTGGTGAATAAATCAGTTCTCTAATCTGTGACCAAGTACATTTTTCTCAAAGCTGAATGAAGCAATGCTTTGCTTTTCTTTCCCATCAGGTTTTATTTTGCTGAGGCCAATAGCATAACTCACTAGAGTCTCGTCAACAGCTGTTTTTTCTTTTAAGCTTGCCGTGTCACTTTGGGATCTCAATTTTTGCTGATAAAGTGTAATAGAAGCTGCTTCCTGCTACACCACAGCAAAACAGATGTTGGAAAAGTTGTGGTACAGAGACCAAAAGCTGGTCTCTATAGCAAAATCTGTTTCAGGCTAACTTTTCCTCTGTTACAAAAACATACATTATATTTGTTTTCCTGCTCATTGATTGAAATAGGCATCAAATAAATATTTTAACCAAGATTTTTGTGAATGGGGCTCCAGAAAGCAGCAGTATAAGAATTAAAATACAAACTGCATATCAAAGAAGCTAGGACAGGAAGGTGCTCAAGCAGTCCTCAAGTTCACTTTACTAGTCCCAGGCACAGGCATCACTGCCTATGGCACTCCTGGCAGATGTTTGTCAAGCCTGTTCTTACAAAGCTGAAGTGATTTCATAGCAGTCCTAAAAAAAAATCTATTCCGGTGATTAATTATCCTTACAGTTGCAAAGTTTCCCCTCATATCTAACTTCTAGTCTCCTTTGCTTTTATTTAAGTCCATCAGATCTTGTCCTGTGTCCAGCAGACATGAAAACCAGATTATTTTCTTCTTCCAAACAGCAGCCTTTTGCTCACATTTTCTCAGCTTTCTCTACTTAACCTCTAGACTAAACAAACCAAATTCTTTCAGTTTGCTTTCTTAGCTCATGTTTTCTTTTATCATCCTTATTGCCCACCTCTTGTCTCTCTCCATCCAATGCACGTCTTTTTTGTTGTGTAGCATCCAGGGTTGGATGTACAGTCTAGTTGACACATGAACCACTAAGGAGAGTAAAAGGCCTTCCTCTTGTATTTAACATGTGATACTTCTGAAACTTATGTTTTTGCAGATGATGCTTATTGTTTTGGTTTTTTTCCAGAGTTTCCATTAGGACACAACTAGTTCAGGATCTGAAGCTAGCTGAAGCATAGGTTTGATGTGCAGCTGAGTCAGATCCAAGTAGATTGTGGACCACACCATATACACTAAGTTTTAGGATCCTAGAAATCTCCAAACAATGGTGAATAGTAGTGAAATCTATTCTCCACACACACACGCTTTTATTTATACATTTTTCAATTCTCTAACATGTTTTGCACTGTTTGGTTCCAGCACTGGAAGGAGCCTTAGTGCGCTCTTGCAACCTGCAAAAATAACCACCATTTCTATATTCCAAAGACCTAGTCCTCAAAGAAGGTCAGCAATTACAGCTTCTTAGTAAGCAACTGCACTTTTATGTTCAGTATGGACACAAAACTTTTTAACTATAGCTTTATATATAGGCAGACACTCCAAACAAGCTCAAGTTCTGTGACACCTTCTCACACATCGATGAGTAATGTTTACTAGAATAAATTATTTTTCCTATCTCACTCACTTTGGAATGATTCCTAAATAATTCCCCAAGATGTTGCCTGGTGTCTCAATGGCTGGTGAGCTGATACTATTAAGCTTTTCTTACAAATGTTTTTTCTTATCCAATCCCTAGCATTTGCTGTACTCTTGAATTTCTTACTCCTATTTCCAATCACTTTATCTTCCCACATAATATTGCAGAGTAGCCAAAGAGGTTAGACTCTCAAGGCTTGACATTTCTTTATCTTGGTTCTAAACCTTCCTAAATTTTTCTTTAAAATTAAAGCTTTGGAGAGGCTATCACGTATCAGGTTGCACATCCTTGCACCCTTCATGTCCTCTGCTTCACCTTTTCCACTGTTATAGTAAAGTTGTCTGAATCAAATATGTTAGACATGTATCCACAGTAGATCCTTTTGTATTAAATTTTAAGAAACCATGCAAGTTGTACACGGAAAACAAAGGTCCCCATAGCAAGAGCTTTCCTTACAGAAGAAAAATAGCTGCCAGACCCACATGGCAGCCATCTGTCAGAGGGACCAGATCTCCTTACCCAAGCAGAGGAACAGCAAGCATCACCATAGGGGCAACCTCCCATTTGGGATCCACTATACCAGCCAGACAAAGGTGGATGCCTGCCTGACTTGCTAAAATAAAGGAAGCTATGAAGAAGTATGATATAGTCTAAACACTAGAATAAGCGGGCATCTGGATCTGAACATCATGGGAAAAATCTTGATTTCTCTTAGCAACTTGCCATCTTAGAAACTTCAGGAAGAAGCACCTCAGCTTAGCTGGTAGTGACATACAAGATCAGAAAACATTAGAGGTACATGACACATTTGTTGTTTTTGTCATTTTGTCATCAGCACAGATACCCCATAAGAAAAACCTGCATAGCAGCATGCATTTGGTATATTCCAAGTCATGAACCAGGAAGGAAAGAATTGCATAATTTCATCCTGAGAAAGAAATGGAAAGTACACTAGTCAACAAGAAATTCTTAAATTATAATTCAGGGCTTGAAATGACATCTTCATGTCTGATTGAAGAGATCAGAAAAAAAGGAAAAAAAAGGCAGCTTGTCCTAGAACTGGGAGAGCCAGCCAAGACAGACATCTTCAAAAGACCCTCAAGAATCAGCTCTGTCTTTCTGTTTATCCTTAATCTATTTCCCTATCTCTCTTTTTGTGTTAACTGTTCTTGTGCTACAGTCTTACAGGTGAACCCCTTAACCCATATATTCTGTGACACTTAATGGAAGGCTACAATTCCATCACAGGCGTATTTTCCACATACTTTCTCAAACCATGGCATGAATAAGCTTTTTGCAATCTTTTACTGTTAATAGAATTCATTTCCCTTTATAGCCAAGAAAACAAAACAAGAATTATTCATCTGCTTTCACATGCCAGAAAAATGTTTCGGTAAGCTATCCATCTACATGAATCAGAGATAGAGATTCTTGGAAGACTTACTGTAAAAATCTGCATCACATCACACTACAGAGAAGTGTAAGGCCTGTAAGACATTGTTACCAATTTTGAAAAAAATATTTCTATTACAAAACATCAGTTACCCAGTACAATGTCCCCACCAAATACTTCTATTAAACAGCCTCTCAGAAAACAAACAATTATATAAATCTGAGGATAAAGCGATGAAGCCATTAATCTAATCCATTGACATAAAAGATAACATGAACAAAAATTACAAGATTTGTAGTTCAGAATGCAAAAGACATTTCTACAAAATACCATGCATGTCTGGACAGCGAGGCCATTTCCACTGGTTCTCACTGGAGCAGAAGTTCACTTAATAAAACAAGTTAAAAAATTATAAAGGCAGGATCCCAATCAGCTGAAAATGAGAGAGCAGATCAGATGCAACATTGAGAAAGTAGCTGCATAGTAGAAGACAGCTAACAATTCAGAAAGGAAAACACAGGCAGGGGAGGGAACCCTTGGGTTGTGCAGGTAACTGACAGCAAGCCCCAGGCACACTCCACTATGGTAAAAAAATAATAATAATAAAAAAATCAAAATCAATAATTATGCACACATTCATTATTTTGTCTTAAAACATACACTTCTCATGTAATTAAAGTAGAAAGCAATTGGCTTTTTGCAATCCTGACAACTCATAGAAGCTGAATTTTAAACTCAAAGAGCTCCCTCAGAAAGATCACCTTTTTCCAGTCTGAGATAGCGGAGGATGGAGATCAGTGCTGTCTCAAGAAGATCATGGCAGCTGGGCAAAAAGGTCGCACTGTTTTGAAAATTAATAGACAGCCTGTGACCTGTGAGCATACTAGAGAAACCAAAGTGCCTGTCTTTCCTACTTTTCAACAACAGGAATTGTAAAACACCCAGAGGCGGTATGACAGGAGGTAACCAGAGCAGCCTGGTGAGCATCCAGCTGGGGGGAATATTCCCCCAGCTGTGTGACAATATGTCTTTAGAAATGACAGCCTTTCATGGAGTAATTATAGCTAAAATCTTCTAGTCTTGCCGGAACAGGTTACCACTGTAGTAATTCCCAAGTAAGATAAAGAGCACTAACTCTACTTATCACTGACATTAAAACCCTGGTCTAATTAGAGCAGACGGACTAACACAGATTAACACAATTGGATCAAACTGATCCTGTGGAAAGCAAGGCCTTTTGGAGGTAACACACAGTTCACTTCCAGGGAACAGCATGGAGTTAGACATAAAAACTGCTAACTTTTAAAACTCCACACTAAAACTGCGAATTTTTTTCATGACAAGAGAGTTTCTGGATTACACAATTTTGATGTACACAGGAAGAAAAAGAGGTGTTTCTCAGGATGTTTACTACTTTACTTTATGTACATAATTTCTTTCCCTGGTCCTTAGTTAATTTAAATTACAATTCTATGTTTCAAGAAAGTTTCAAAGGAGGCCACTTTATATATTTTTTTTCCTCTCTGAAATGGATCACTTTTCACTTTTTTACATACACTAAAACTGCTTAAAAATTGTACGCATACAGTGAAATATAAGATCAAGAATATCAAGTCATTTTGGTTTGACTTTGCAACAGTAGATTTGCTGAGAGATACAAAACCCTAAACAAAGAATTAAAGGATTATAACTTGGATGCAACAGATCCTACGTGCAGGTTAGTAAAGGAATTTAGCTGGTACAGTAATCAATACTGGCTGCAGGCTTCTCCATTTCTAAGATATCCTACACTTGTTTAAAGTGCTTCTACAAAGCAGAGCTTAATGTTTTTGCTAGTGAGCACGTTACCATCGGTGCCAACAAGAGGAATTCCTGCCAACTATTCTAGCTCTCAAGAAGGTAAAGCACACCAGCATGCCAGAGAGAACATATGTATGAAAGGAGACTCTTAACCATCTTATGAATTATCCAAGCAGTATATGATAGGTTAATATTCAGCAAAAAATCATTAGGTAAAACCTGATTCTTTTCCACATTCTCTGCAGTGCCATTGATTTCACAGCCATCACAGGCACAATTTTAGATATTTCACATGAAGGGAGAATACCACTGTGTTTTCGTGTTGCACAGGGAGCCTCTTTCTTCAGGGTCTCTCAAAAAGAAGTTTGGATTGAAGATTTCTTTCATGAGGCTACAAAGATCTGTATTCCATCACTGATCAGGTGGTCTTGTCAGGATTTAAGATCATCCTGACCTACTTTCCAATTTTTATTGTTAATTAACAATCCACATTTATTCCTGACATCACACAGTTCACTTGAAAGTCATTGGGGTTGCCATCAGATGTTAACTTAGGCAAGCAGAAGTAAAGAGGCTGATTAATAATTATTTCAAGATTTTGAATACTGAGGAAAATAAGAGTTGTTAAATTCTGAGGTCTCCACACCCACATGTAGATCTGTCAACAGAGCTTTAAACAGTGGGGAAGACGAACAAGTGTTCTAGGCACAGTCAGTTCCAAGTTTGTGTCCCAAGAAATGACAAGTTTCTGAAAACAATGATACTGCTCAGACCGCCTATGATTTCCATCTTCTTGCTCACTTTAAATTGCACTTAAAATTTTATCTCAGGTTAAACAGTAAACCAAAAAACATTGTTGTTCCTAAACAATGTGGACAACTTCAGTCATTATAAATATGATAGTCTAACACAGGTGATGGCAGCCAGGCACAGCACAAACAGGCAGGAGCTGAACAAGTTTTCTACCATAGGCAGCTTTGCCAGCATGTATCTAGCCTGCAGTACCCTTGCTATTTCTGTCCTGGATATCTCAGGAGGAATGACTGCCAAGCAAAAAGTGCTGTACCAATTTGTGGGGTGGTTTTCTGATGTGCGTAAATGAGTTCTTGGATAGGCTTAAATTCATACTGACTTGTGATTTAAGTGCAAATTTAAATTCTGGTATGTCTAAAGGGGAAAGGCTTGCACTTTGTTATGCAAGTCTGCCAGCTGGCCTCCACAGTGACTTTGTTCCTTTGCTTTTAAAACTAAAACATGAAGCTTAGAATAGTTGTTTTAATAATTAGCATTGTGGAAGGTCATGGTCATACGAAGGCCCTGGAGGTAAAAGCTTTTGAGCAACTAAAGGAGTCACTAGAAGTCAGTGACACATAGGACACATCAGTTGCATTACTTTTATATCTTTCTTCTAATGACAATGAACTGGGAACTATCAGGCTTGTCCAAGGACTGATAAAAAACAACTGATATTGAAAACCAAGTGAAACATTAGATGATAGACTGAGTATATCAGTATTCTTTAATAAAAGAAAGGAGTGAACAAGACAGTATTTAGTCTCTTTTAGCTGTAAAACACTAAGGTGGAAAATTCGGTTCCACATGCCAAACACCGACATTTATAACTGTACAGTTTCAGGGTCTTGTTACAGATAATTGGTTGAGCCTCTAGATATTAGGTAACACATACCTTGCACTTACTACATTGGATACTTATCTCTTCAATGTACTCTTACAAATTTTTTCCTTCTTCAGTGGTCTATCATCTACTGCTTAAGATGGCTCACTTTACTTTCTTTGGCAGTACTATACCTCAGTTTCTATATTCATTCTAATGTAGCTTTGTGACCACCGAAACTAGATAGAAAATTCCTTTAATGCCCATGTGAACACATATCACACTCTGCACCATATTACTATAATGCCCCAGCTGATGATCCCGCAGAAATACAGATATATTAGCCCTAGTTTCCCCATAAAGCTGATTTAACAGCCACCTAGTAAGCAAATAAGCAGACACATAGCAGGATAAAATAGAAGCTAGTTGAACTTTCAGTCAATATTTTTCAAGATGAGTAAAGCACACAAAGAATCATTATCCTGTCCAAATACTTTATAAGATGTTAAAAAGGTTTTAAAACTCAGAGGCACTTGTTTTAAAGTCCATTAAGTATTTATTGTGTATATTGTGACCTCTCAACTTAGTGCTTGGCTTGCAGCCCCTGTAACAGATACAGTACTCTTATAGTCTTGGTACATCTGCCAGAGCCCAGGTTTTCCACTCTTATTGAAAGGACCTTATAACAAAACCACTTCATTTGAACAACATTCAGAGTCATTCAGTGAGCTTATTGCTTTCATAAACTTTTACCAACTATGAGAAACAAGAAGCAATTAACTATTTCCCAGTAGCAGAAATTTTTATTTATTAATTGATTTTGGAATTGTAGTCTCATTTTCTCTCTCGACAAACCAGGAACAGGTTAAATTTCTTCCCAAACTTCCACCTAGGTGTGCAATGCACTTTCTAGTACCAAATTAGCATGACGAGCTATCTTGTCAAGGGGCATGTTAACAGAAACGTCTATATGCTTGCTTAGTAATAAAAGCCTGCCCTGACTGTGGTCCTAATAATCAGAAATTCCATCTTTTCCTAGACAGCTGCCAAATTTCTTCTTCCCTTAAAATAAATAATGTCTATAATATGCTTGTGCATTATACTTCTAGATCCTTGCCAAACAAAGTTCATGTCACAAAGACCTTGTGATTTAAATCCATCGTGTGAGACACAGCACAGTAACAAATCAAATAGAGAGGAGAACAGGTTTGAACATGATAATGTAACAAGCAGTTGTCTAAGAAAGGCTTGGAAGAGGATTAGGAAACACACTGTAGTTCAAGCAAGACCCTCTTGCTTTCAGCTGCAGCAGCTATTTCTGATTTGTTCCACTATGCAGAGAAACACTAAAAAAGCCACATTATTAAAATACAGATGTGTGGAGAGAGCTTAATTCCTCCTAAATATGTCAACATAGCCTGAGCTATGCCATTTTTCTCATAGCCATCAAGGAGGCTGTTTGCACAGCATCCACACAGAAATAACTTCTGCCCTACATATGGGGAAGTATTCCAATTTTATTGAGCTGAAGATATTCTGTGTTCATCCAGAAACTTGATAAATGTAACTGATCACTTGAAAACGTGACCAACACAAGTGTACCAGAGATTTATTTTCCCTGCTGATCCACTGGTAACAGGACTAAGCAAAAATTCTCCTCTCTCAAACATAAACGTGCAGCAGTCTTCTAAGAAAACAATCCTGTAACCACAGTTGCCCAAACTGACACAGAGTGGCTGGTGATAGATCATGGGAATATTAATGAACAAGAAGGCGAATTATTTCTGTGCCTGCTCAGCATATCCAGAGCAGAGTTATTTTCTCTCTGCAGAGTTTTAGTATGCCACACAAGTTGCAAAGAAAGAAGGCTACAATTTTAAGTATCTCTTCCACTTAAGCACAGGACACTATACCTATTTGCAAGGCCATTTAATTTGCAAGATATTGCAACACCTTCTTCAGGCACTGAAATGCTATACACAACCAATTTACTTTTGGAAATTGTTGTTGATACTTCAGTACCACAGCACAATTCATAGCTAATTGGTTTATACATGCAAACACAAGTAGATTGTTCAGATTACAAGCAGTCAGTGCTACTATACCCGTTCCTGAAAGATAAGTGCAGGGACTGAACAGAGACTTGAATGCTATTTCAGGTCACTAGTGCTGCGTCAGGCTCAGCTAGGTGTGTGTGATCCTACTCAAGCTACCACGTGGCTCACCACTCAGCCTGTCAATAAGAGTGTTACAAAGCACATGTAATCTGGTGTTCCCTTACTCCACAGAACAGTTCAGGTGGTATTGAGCATATGTAACCATTTTCACATCCCCAAATCTAGGCTCTGCTGCAGTTACCATCTTTTGTTCAAGTGATTCATGCACAAAAAGCAGGTACGTAAACTGATGTAGCCTTCTTCGTATCACAGGTGTTTCCCCTTCTCAACATGACCTTATGCATCAGGTATTCTCCCACAGACAACACAGCAGCCAGCTGCCTCCAGAGTGAAGCCACAAGTTCAGCAACTGGTAGCACTCCTCTTGGACTGTCCCCAGCAGAAGCTGAGCAGATCTGCCAGTCCTTCCTGGTGAACTGTGGAAAAAGTCCCTCGTAGAACAGTAAAAACCACTGGAGGACAATCATAATTCAAACAGCTAACCCTGTTTCACTGGCAGCTAAATTAATTGTCAGCCTAGGTACCTCTCATTTCTTCTCCCCAGGCCCTCTAAACAGGAAGAAGAAAATTAAGTTCACAAGTAAGAGTTAAGGACTGTTCTGAATTAAAAATCCTAGCTGGTGTTTAAGCGACTAAATTTAAGTTACCAGCTGAATGCATGAAATGTAATGACATACAGGAAAACACAAGCCTCAGTGAAATATAACACAAATAAGAAATATTTCAATTTAGTTTGGTACTTTTCTATTTCACAAATAGTTAGTGAGTCAAAAGAGCCAACAAATCAAGCCAGAGAATGATCTAAAGCTCAAAGACAACCAGAGTTACTAAAAATTACTAGTAGGAAAAAACCCTAAATCCTTTAAAAGGCCAGAGATATTTTTAACATCCCTTTTAAAACATACAGTGGTCTCCAGTGCTCAGGTATCAAATGCTTTATTTTCCATTTTCTTTTTTCTAACCTGGCACACACTTTTTTTCCTTACCATCCACAGTCATAACTACAAGAATACCCAGTGACACACTCACTCTCCCCTAAGCACATAACCCCCTACTTCAAAGCAAACCAAAAATCTTATTTATTGAATACAGAACACAACAGCAGCATTTCAGAAGTCAAATATCCTCATGCTAAAATATGTATATCCTTGACAAACTAATTGTTTTGCTGTGGCACTGTGACCTAGACAAAGTCTGAACCTGCTCTGAAGTCCTGATCAGGGGGGCTGACAGGAGGAAGAGTGATGGATGGCAAAGGCAGCCACTTGCTCTGGCTGAGCAGGCTCCACTGTACCGCCCATCCATCACTCTGACAGCTAAAGAAATTCTGTGCAAATTTATCTACAGGGCACTAAGCAGGTAGAAGGCAGAGCATATATCCCACCAGCTGAAAGGGTAGATAACCAGAGAAGAACATTAGACCATTTAGTTTCCAGAAGTAAATTGGTAAATCCCATTTGGCTCCACTGGCTAGGCAAGTGGGAATATGCCAGGAAGAAATACCATGGAATCACAACTGTGAAAATGATAATGATGTAATAAAAATAAAAAATAAAGTTACTGGAAAGACATTTTCCCCTCCATGCTTTTATTTAAAGAAAAGAACACAAGGAAAGAATAAGACAAAAAAAAAAAAAATTAAGAGGAGCCTGGGCACTGTGGGTGCAGCAAAGAGAAAAAAGATGAAAGGTCATAAAGTAATTGAGCCCTTGAATACTGCCAGCTGGAGCTTTAAATCAGGACTTGACTGACACAGAGATTTAACTGTCTCTGTCAGTTTTTCAAGCCATAAATAAAGCAATACTCTGAATTATTTTACTGAGAGTGATGACAATATTCTCTTTTGCACATACACTCCCTTCCCAAGCTGACACAGCATGTGCTTGTATCAGATCTGTCACATTGCTCTCTCTTTAATGCAATTCACCAGAATAAACTTTGCCTCATCTAATAATAATGCATCTTAATGTTCAGTATCTAAGGATCAAACAAAACTGACACTTCTGCTTTAAACAGAGAGAGAAAACCAATTTGGCTGTGGCAGGTGAAAGGATGTATTTTAAAATTAAGCTGTAGTCAAGATGAAGTTGGGTAAAAGAAATTTAGATCCCTCAAAGATGTCCTTTTTATTGCTTCTGCCTTTCACTTTTCCTGTTTGAAAGGCATACTGCAGCCTGGTTGTACCAAAATATGCCATTGGGTATTTATCTTGAGAACTTCCTGCAGGTGATACAGTGATTTTCTATAGATTTGAAGATTAGAGAATTGAATACTCTTATTAAGTAAACAACTGCCTGACAGCTTTTCAAATGTTTTCCTGCAATAAGAGGCAGAACTATAATTGCCCAAAATGCTTTGTTTGCTTTGCTTTGTAAATGAACATCCTGCTTTAATCAATCCACACTCTTTAATTAGTAAATTGGTGATCTGAACAATGTGTCTTACTTTATTTTAATAAATTCCTATAATTTCCGGTGCTGCACTCCTATGTTGCACTGAGTAAAGGTTGTAAGGGTGTTCTCAGAAATATGTGGTCATTTTACCATTATTCAGGCATTGAATTTCAAGTTAATCACTCTTGAAATAAGTATTATGTTTTTTCAAAGCATTTACTTTCACTTCCACGAGACATTTTTTTTAAAAAATAAATGACAAACAAACCAACCTGTGTTGCTCTCACACACACTACTATTCTTCATTTCTGCATTGCCTAAGTTGCAAACTTTTAAACATGTTCTTTTGATGATGCAAGAACACAAACCCTGGTAACTCATCTTATAAAACCACCACTCATGTTTGAAATGGCCAAATTCCCACTAGCACTGGAAGTAGTGTTATCAGGCACAGAGTGACCCATCTGGCATTGCAGTAGCTGTAATGATGATGTGCATATCTAAAACCAAGATGTCAGTTTTACATCTGGGTACTTAAGCAGCTGGTATGTGCAATTTAGAGAATACATGACTGCAAAAACTTTTTAACTCTTCTGGTTAGCTAATTGGTAAATCCAGAGAGTCATTGGTTACTTTTTAGGGAAATTAATTGAGGAAGTTTAAAAAAAAAAACAACCCACACACCAAACACAATTTAATTTACTCAGAGAAGTTCAGCTCCAATTTAGAGGCACAATTAGCATTTCTACCCCATGTTCCTTGAAAGCTCCAATCCTACTGTGATCTTACTTTTGTAATTTCCCCTGAAAAAGGAAGTAGTAAATCAGAATGTTATTAAGGCAACCTTATTAAAATTTCCAAAGCTTTTCTGGGTCAAACTTAGTTTAATTAAATGATTTTATTTCCATTCTTATGTTCAGTGTTGTTATTCAAAAGTAATCCTTGCCATTATATTAATAACACCAAAGAAGTCGTGCCATGCAAAAAGCATTTGGTTTAGGAAGAGTTTTTGACCATGAAGAAAGGTTACCAAAGAAGTACAGTGCCATTCAAGAGACAACAAAGAATAGACATCTCTTTAATAGTGCTTAAAATGTCTACTCCAGATCGCAATGCTGATGGTGTTCTTGCTTGGCTGACCATATAGAAATTAAGCTTTTCCCCTGTTCTTTACTGCTGTTTTCCTAATGTTGGCTTCTGAGCCATTTAATTACACTCTGTCATAAACCAGGGTGCTCAGTCTGACAGGAACAACGATCACCTAACTGCTATTGTGATTACCAGAGCACTTGCATAGGCAATGGAGGTGAAAACCTTTGCACTTCAGAAAGAGAAGAAAATGCATTTCCTCAGTCACAACACAATGCCTCTCCCAAGCCCAAACAATTGCAAATGTACAGGCTCTCTGACATTGCCATCTTCACAATAAGGCCATTCATGTAGACTTTGCTGAGGCAAGTTAGGGCAAAAGGGTCAGAGGGCTGTGAACTTTGATCTATGGTTTCAATTTTGGCAGGCCTTAAAAAACCTCCTGCTTCAGTAAGTTTCTTGATTAACCTAATAAGAATTACACAAGAAGTGCTGTGATCTTAGCACTGCATCGGATTAGCTGCCTAGACGGTGTTCTGTGAAGCCTAAAAATCCCATCAAGAAGCATAATAAGAAATAGACGATGGAAGTGTTGAGAAAAAGGTCTTGAGTTTGTGTTTCAATTATGCGGGCAAGGAATTGAAATTAAAGTTACCCAAGAGCTGCATTTTCTGAAAAAGCAGAGTATTTGTCTGTAGAAATGTTGAGTTTTGTTGGGTTTTTTTAACTCTGAGGAAAATATAATTTAAAAAAAATCTCAGAAGTGTTTAAGATGAACTTTCAGTAATTCAGAAACACTTTTTCCTTTTATCTTCCACACAGAATAGAATCTAATACCAATATTCATATTTACAATAAATTCTACAAGTTAGTTCAACAAAGAATCCTTCAATAAGCATTAAGAATATCTATAGTTACCTTATTAAAACCATATCAAGGAAAGAAGAAATTTGAATTGCTAAAGGAAAAGACTTAGCAATTAATTCCAGAATTAGGCCATTAGTATATTATGAACTTTGTCCATTTAATTAACTACCACAGTGTTAGACCATTTTAGATTGTATTACAATATAATATAATTTATTAAATTAATCGAATATAAGTCATCTTTGAATTATCAGGAATATTCGTTTGCCAGGGATATGTTTTGAAAGACTTAATTGCTCAACATTGAAATGGGAATCTGTGTAGCCACAAGTCTACTTTTCAGAAATACTAAAAAATTAATTAAAAGTACTAGATAATAAAAAAGTAATGGTCCAGCATATTTATCCCATCCTTACAAGAGATCTGCAGACTAGAAAATCATTAAGTGATCAAGTTTTGGCGTCCTGGTTATAGTGGCTCACACACATGTAAGGAGTCAGGCTTAAAAGCTGAATAATGCAGGATAGTTCTCTGTCTGCTTGCTTTTGGATCAAGCACCAAAGACAATTGGGTCCATGCCTTTAAAAGGAATGGGAGAAAGAAGTCTTCAGCTATGTAATTAATAAAAGAAACAGAACAAAACAAACCCCACACTATCACCTCACTGTTCTTTTTTAAAAGAAATCTAGTTCCATTTATAAGGTGTTGAGTCTCCCTTAATAGAAAGTGTTGTTCAGGATCAGGCCCCCAGGTTTCCATACTCACTAAAGATTGCATTTTAAAAATCCAGAAATACTGATATCTTTGAGCATCACACAGTTCCACAGACAGGAGTTGTTCAGAAGGACACAAAGCACTCCTCTAAAAGTCATGATGCACTACAAAGTGACTGTGTGGCAGTACTAGGCAGCTGCATTAATCATTATGCTAATACTTAGCCACAAGTTTTGATATATCTTTAGCATCTTGCATTGTATGCTCACACATCAACAGCAAAATGTTCCCCAGGAAACATTCCAAAATTGTTTCTTTCAAAAGTAAAGTTCATTTGTGGGTCAATGGGGTAATTATGGCAGAATGAGCCAGCCTAGCTCCAACAACAGTTTCACATTTCAACAGCACTCCTTCCCATGATCCCAAGCTAATTTGTCCTATTCCATGTGCTTCTCCACTTATGAAAATAATAACAATAAAAGAAAGATAATCGGTACTATCAATTAGGAATCAACTCACAGAACAGGATTATACTCTAAAATTGAAAAAGAAAAGCATTTTAAGTTTGCATTGTGCTCACTAACACTCATATTTGTATTGCTATTCTGTCTAAATGCTTCTGTATCACTTATCCGCTGTGAAGGAGGCTTGCAAAAACACACAATAAAAAAATGGTTTTCAGACAGTTTATAATTCTCCACCATCACTGAGTTTTCTGTGGAAGAATTTGAAAGAGCCTGATATGGTATCTTGTCTATATATCAAGGAGCCAGGAGAACCAAGAGAGGAAACTCCTCCAAGAAGCTTTTAAGGTACAGTAAAATAAAACCTGATGCCAAGTGAATAGAAGCATGTTGAGTGGAGTTGTTGAACTTGCTAGGAAGCTATTTACATATACAAGCCACACTAATTGCAAGATAATAAATTTGTTTATCTTCAGTTAAGCATACCTCATAGAATAAGCTTCCAGGCCCTTTGTGCTATCTTGCACACTTTTTTGCTACTGTTACAAGAACATTCTTCCAATCATGCACTTTAACAGCAAAATTAAAATGTAACATGAGTAAATTATTCTTTATAGTCAATAGAGAAGAAAGCAGTGGAAGAAAGTAAGTGCTAATGATAAGAAAAACGAGCAGCACATGGAAAAGGCATAATGTATCTCTGTAGTTTAACAGCTAGAGCAGTGATGTCAGCTCTGTATTTGCTGTACATAGAAAGAGAACACTCTGACCAGTGCAGACACAGCTACGGACACAAAAGTAGAGGTGGCCCTGCATGGCAGTTCTCTTTAGTCACTTCTGACAAGGAACAAAGTCAGGGTAGAGCTCTGGAGCACACTGTAATAAACAAAGTAGTCTTTTTAAAAAAAAAAAAACAAACACCCCCCCCCCAAAAAAAAAACAAAAAAAAAAAAAAAAAAAAAAAAACAAACTCAAAACCAAACTGAAACCAAAACCAACAACAACAAAACCCAAAAAACACCCCCTCACACATAATCCATTACCACAGTAGAAGAAAACCCATATTCAGAGCCTGGAGTCCTACCTGACTTTTTTCAGCTCAACAAGTCACCCCTGAGGTTGAAGCTGCCCAACAGAGCCCTGTAGGCTCAGCATGGATGTTAGCGGGTAGAACAAGCTCATAACAGCTGCACCCAGCGACACTGAAAGGTCCTCACAGTGCTTGATCATGACTTCTCCCTGGGCGTTAGCAACTTCTACATTACCAGCGACAAAGTCTTTGACCCTCAAAAGACAGGACCATGTGCATTGGCAGTAAATAGCCCAGAATTTAATAAGGTTGATCATTACTTATGAGGCAGATGTCTTTGCTTTCTAGTTTGTTAGATAAATATTTAGTTCATTTGCAAGTCTGAGCAATTCTAAATGATTAAGTACAAAAATGATGTTTAAAATGCTTTTGGATGTCATAGCTCAGTTGCCACTAGCTCAATTGCCAGAGTCAGAGACATGACCTACCATGCAGGTGTAGAACAACATCTACAAAAGAAATAGTTTCAGTAAGTTTTCTGTATATCTTGGAGCATCATACTTTTAAGTCTCCATAAGCTTGTACTCCAGGGAGAAAGTTATCAATGTGGTAGAGCAGGTCAGCATCAGCTGCAGCTTTAGGTGAAACCAGTAGTGTTCTGCCAAATCTCTGGTCTCAACCTCGAAAACTTTAAAGGCCTTAAAACTCATCCCTTCTCCTACTGAAAAGGTACAGACACACTGTAAGATGACAGATAAAATAGTTCAGCCAAACCAACAACATACAAACTTGCTTTCTGGGTTAACTGAGAACACTCAAATGCAGGGAATGGAATTTTTTTTTAATGATGTGGGGTCTTTTATATGCAACTAGATACCAGAAACTATTTTTAAAAACCAGCACGGTGTTGTGGAAGGTGTACATTCACTGACTGGGCTATGGCTTGGGCACCTAGTCATACCTGCATTCACAAAGGAGTCCATATGGAGTTCCCAAGGTTAGCCACAGTTGGCCTGGCACTAGACCAGGAATTAACACAGCTTCCGCATGCATGAGCCTGCTGAAGAGGCACAAAGTCATGGTCACACAGCTATTCTGCTTCCAGACATGAACCAAGTATATGCCATACCATGCAAAAGTGCCAGCTTTAGGCAGACAGAGCCCGTGGGGGCTCAGTAGTACCCTCCACGTATAATTTGACTTCAAGGTGGCTTAGATATTTTCAATAAAATTGAAGAAAATAATACAACTTCTTAAGAGTAGTGAAGTGAGGTTTGCACAGCTTTCTGACAAGTATGGGATAAACATTAATATGTTACTGCTGCTTAACAGTGTGCTCACTGCTCAACAATAAGTTTGGCATTTAGGTCTGGTTATAAATTTGATTCCAAAGCAAGGATCTTCCTGATACTGTCAAGAGTGCTGCACTTTGGTTATCAAAAATAAAGGAAATTCAAAAGATAAAAATGCATCTGAAAAGAGTTTGTCCTGCAAAACAAACTCACAGCAGCTAATACAACTTTCATATATATTTTGAAATTTAAAACGTCCTTCTTGAAAAGATTTGTCATCTACATACTGTCACCTAACTGAAAATGTTTGTTTAAACTCCCTATCAAGCAGCAATGAATATTACTCAAAAGTTTTGATGTTATTTAGCTGTAGAACCATTTAAAATGCATTCAGGATAAACGACTGTGAGGATTTTTAACCAGAATGCAGACCAGAATCCTTTTCTTCCATGCAGGTATGAAAAAAACCATCAATTTAGAAAAAGATAAAGCCTGTATTCACTGTTTTCACTTCTATTATGACAGTACTTCCAGATTTATAACTACTGAACTGTTGACTAAACTGCTTTTGCTTCCTCCTTCACTAAACACTTTAGTCTAATCTTACAGTGCCTTGACAGAACTGACACCCTGCCAAACAGTGAAGTACAATGTCTCCTAAATCAAGATTAATCTTCAAATAAGTGAGCATAAGGAACAAATGTGTCTACAGCTTCTCAACATACTTATGAGAACCATTCAAATACATTTGACACGTTAAGTTAAACTGTGTTGGCAGTGGTCTGTACCATATCCCTAAGGCAGATGCATCAGTCATGAAAACTAGTATGTTGTTCCTGTTTACCTAGAAACACTTTAATTTTAAACCTCATAGTCCAATAGGATGGCAGGAGTTGCAGCTTATAAACAGGTAGGCAATTTGACTCTGAAAGCAGAACAAAAAACTAGGTCAAGCTTTGCTTGCTTTTTTTTTTTTTTAAGGCAAGGATTTTGCAGTGATTAAATAGTCAGCTAATGTGTGAGGACTACATGATGTAACAAGACCACTTGATTTATTGCATTATCTGAGTTTCACAGAGGCTCCTTAGGAGGGTTACTAAATAAAGCTCTTTCTTAGTTCTGGCATGAGAAATGCAGCTCCCAAGTAGGAAAACATGCATTTATCAACAGTTTAGCTTATCTGAAAATATTACCTTGTTGGAAAAGACTGTTTCTATCATCTGCACATTAAGTATATTAGAATTTTCAGTCACATCAATTTCCTACTTTATTAATGATTATTCTTATTATTTGTGTTATCTCTCCACCTGGTTATCCTAGCCATGAGCTAAGAAATGCCTTAATCCAGAACACAAAGCATGGTTGCTAAAGAGCTCAAATCCAGACTAGAAACAAGAGGCAATAGATTGTACATGCAGACAGGCAACAAGAAGACACATCAGCAACCAAATCAGTGCCCACTTTCTGTCAGTATCCAGGAAAAGACAGTTCCCATCAGAAATTTTTCATTTAAATCTCTGAAAATAAAATTATTGTCCATATGGATCTTTTCCATTAATACTTAATGTTTTTATATATGTAAATATACATTTACTAATACTAACACACATTTATAAGCATTATTGTGAAATTGTTTAAGAAAAGGCAGAGAAAATATTTACATACAAGGGCACACTCAAAGCAACTTCTGCTGGTGGATTTGTATCAAGGCATTCAAACAAGTAAACCTAGTGCTGTGCTGGTCAGGGAGGTTTTCTAAGAGCTGAATTCAAAAAGAGGTTACAACACAAAAGCTTTAGTTTAATTTTACTCAGTGTTAAGAGGTGAGATAAAACATAATTCACAAACTCAAAAAGATCAAGTAGGGAGGAAGATCAATATAAAAGGAATTAGTGCACAAGTTTTCAGATAGATGTGCCAGCATGTTGTTTGGATTTGTAATTATAAAGCAATTATTACTTAGCTCAGTGATAAATTATTAGCTGCCATGGCAACTACTAAAATACAAGGCAAGCTATTAAAGGCAATGAGATGGTCTACAGGAGACAAAGGGAGAAAACAGTTTATTCATCAGACTGATAGTGCTCTTTCTCCAGCTTCTTATGCTATCACATACCACTCTGGGATTGCTAAAGGAAAAATTGCTAAATGCCTGGACTCACACAGAACCAATTGTCAGGCTTTATCAGGGTTTTTTCCATCAAGAAGATAATTTGATTATAGAATCAGACATTTTTCTGGTGTAATTTTAGGAATACTGTACATCCCTTTTTACCTAAGCAACTAGTTGAAGTAATGATTAGCAGTTACCTTTGAGAACTTGTGGGGGACAGACAAAGCCATTGAAAAGCAGGAAAGAATAGAGTTAATGCCTATTATCGAAAAGGATAAATTGAGGAGCAAGAAAAATTATAGACTAGGCAGTTTAACTGTAATTTCCTGGAAAAATTCTGGAACAAATAATTTGTAACCACCTAGAATATAACAAGGAGATTATGAGCAGCCAACACAGATTTGTCCAAAACAAAATATATCAAATCAGTCTGATTTCTTTCTGTAACAAAATAAAAAGCTCTTCTGATTTAAGGCTTTTAATGCTGCCATATCCTGATATGCAAACCAGGGAAGTTCAATCTATGTCAAACTGCTATACGACAGAAGTAAAATTATGACTACAGATTAGTGACCCATATGTTGCCAAAGTGGAGATGTATCAAACATGGTTACACAAAAGACTTCTTAGATGCCATTGCTCTTAAAAACTGCCACTGATGACTTGCTGATGGAAGAGAGCATGCTATGAAATGCAAGTAACAGAGCGGAGAGAGAGTTTACAACTACTTTGAAAGACAGGATTAACATTCAGAATGTTTATAGGGGATCTCAAGATGAACATGAATCAATGATACCATTCTGTAAAGAGAAGAAAAAAGAAAAAAGAACTACTATACTTGAAGCATAAATGGGCTTCAAGATACATGAAGCAGAAGTTTAGGTCCATCCATAAATCTATGGGTCCAAATGGGATGCACCCGCGGGTGTCAAAGGAGCTGGCTGAAGTCATTGCTAGACCACTCTCCATCATCTTTGCTAAGTTGTGGGAAATGGGAGAGGTGCCTGAGGACTGGAGGAAGGCAAATGTCACCTCAATCTTCAAAAAGGGCAAGAAAGAGGACCCCGGTAACTACAGACCAGTCAGCCTCACCTCCATCCCTGGGAAGGTGATAGAACGACTTATCCTTGGTGCCATCTCAAGGCATATCAGTGATAAGGGGGTCATTAGGGGCAGTCAACATGGCTTCACCAAAGGGAATTCATGCTTGACCAACCTTCTAGACTTTTATGACATTACAACCAGGTGGCTAGATGATGTCAAAGCAGTTGATGTGGTCTATCTTGATTTCAGCAAAGCATTCGACACGGTCTCCCACAGCATACTCGCTGCCAAATTGAGGAAGTGTGGATGAGATTATTAGGTAGTGAGATGGACAGTTAACTGGCTAGT
>NW_010311181.1:83399-103674 GCF_000700745.2 Antrostomus carolinensis | reverse complement strand
ACCTCGCCCCGGCGTGGGGAGCCGCTCTGTGCTGCTGGGAGGTTCCCTGCCGTTATTTCTCCAACTTTTGAAGAGATTGCAATCTCCGTGCTGTACATTTTTTAAAAGGAAATATGGGGACAGACACGAGTGGAAAAATAATTTTGTAACAAGAAGCAGCTCAGGGAAACTCTAAAGAGAAAAAGTTTAGGGCTTGACTTTGCAAGGTGTGGGTACCCTCCATCCTTGCTGACTTCACTGAGAGCCAGGGCTGCTCAGTGCCGAGACTGATCTCTGAGAGAGACCAGCTCATGGGCACACACACTACTGGTCCAGCACTGGGGCTTTTGCCTTCTCCACCACTTCTTGGTTAGAAGCAAGATACTTTTTGCCTTTGCCTATTTCTTGACCATTGTTGGGTCGTCCACACACCAGTAGCCTGAAGACACTCCAGCATACAGTCATTGGAAAAGACATAAAATATATATTTTTTTAAAAAAAAAAGAGGAAGACCTTACTGAAGTCTTTTGGTCAGTTAGTTTTAAAAGAGATTATAGGAATTAGAAATACTCGCTTTTTGAAATATTTAGATCTCAGCTGGCCAAAGCACTGGAGAATGTACCCGTGCTTAAGGAGTTATAACTTGGAGACAACTTTTGTGATGCTGAAGTACAGTGAGGCATAATCTTAAATGATCAGTTCTGAATTCTAACAGCTTATGTCCATTGCTATTATTCTCTTGAGATGACTAAAGATGCCTTGCACCTCAAAGCTGTTGTTTCAGACCCTATATACAAACTTGGTCAAATGTGCAGAATAGATTATTGGTTGGGAAGGGTCTCTTAAAGTGTAAGAGCCATATTTAGGTGTGCTTAGTTATATGCATTCTTTTAGTATCAGAGAGGATAGCAATAAAATCACAAGATGTTATCCTAGCCCATGCAAGCATACATGTGGGGCTGTTTCTTCAGAGAATAAAAAACTGTTCAGCAAACAGTTTTGGGGGATTTGTGAGTGCAAGCAGTCAAGCATTTTATTTCATATGAACTGTAAACTTCTAAAACCAACAGAGTACTTTTGCAAATTCAGAGCAAAGCAGGAGCAATCCCCCTCTCCCAACAAACTGGGAAAGACAGGCAGTCTTGGCATTCAGGACCATATGGCTTGACTCAGGGGCTCACAAGCTGTAGCCTGTGGAACAGCTTCTTGTCATAGTGCTGAAGCATCTGTCAGCCTTCAAGCAGTTATGCTTCCTGCTTTTTGGAGGCAGTGACAGGCTCCTAGCTCTCCAAAGGATTGTTTCCTTCATTTTAAAGTTTAGCAAGCAAAGGTAATACCAAACCATTAATCATTCTGAGGGGATCAGAGCAGGAGATACTTCAAGAAAGACTTTCCATTAAAACTGTGAAGACCCTTGTGCGAAGAGAGCAAGCAAAGTGGATATGAGAAGGAGGATTTAAGCACATTGGGGCACTTGGCATATTAAAGTAAATTTTGGTGTTTATACTCTCCTGTGGCTACTTTTGACATTGTCTAGACTGATAACTAGCATAGTGAAAGGAACAGGATTGGGAAGCCAAGAAAGAAATTAACCTTTCTTATAATAAAATGTTCTGCAATAGACATAGTACGGAAAGTGAGAACCACTACATCACTGAGCCTTGAAAACACTTAGTAATACCTGGATAATGCTTAAAATAAATCAGGGATTTTGATGTTTGAGGTAATGTTACACAAGGACAATATATAACTAGTACAGCTGAAGGAGTAGCTGAGTCATACGTCAGTGCAATGGAAGTGCTGAAAGAGAAGACTTGTGCTGAATGCTAGACTCGAAGTGAGTAGGTTGGTCAGTTTATTTAAATCAGTCTTAACCCGAGAAAATGCAGGAACTGCAGAAGCATGTTCCCCAACAGTGTCAGTCCTAGAAGGATTGTTTCTGAAACTGTACAGTTTGATAAATATATAACCCTCTGGTTTACATGTACCAACACCTCCTGGATTTTTTTTTTTTTTTAAAGTAATAATGCCTTTAAAAATGTGATTAAGCATTTAGGGTCCAGTCATACAAATCCTTTTCAATGGGACTATTTCCATGGATTAATCTTATTGAAGGATTACCTGAATGAGAGGATTCGCAGGCTTATATACTTATTAATTAAAACTATTATCAGAAGTGAATTTATGTCATTTTGCATGCTACTATTACAACAAATAAAATATCACGATTTCTGGACAGCCTTTTACATTTTGAATAAAACAGGATGTGTGGTGTAGTGTGATACAGTCTTGCAAAAACATGTAGCAGATTTCTGATTTGCTTGTTCTTTGTTTGATTTAAAGACAATCTAAATAGGATTAAATTACAAAGAAATATGCTGCAAGGAAGGGTCACCCATGGGGCTAGCTCAGAAGGCTGCTAATATTAAGGTATCACAGCTATTTGGTTCAGGCACTTGATCTTCAGCATGGGGTTAGATGTACCACCTCTTAGAAACCTCAGTATTAGAAGTGTCTGAGATCTCAGCTTGGCTTTTTACCTTTGAATGCGCACATTATTGCTGGCAATAAAATGGCCTTCTTTGGTTGTCATTTGTGTCACTGAAGTGGGAGCCTCTGTAGAAATTATTGTGGAATGGTACATGGAGAAAGAATTAGTGCACAGATTGCCCACTTCAGTCTCATGTCGTCAGGCTAAATCAGGAACACAGAGCAGATATCTGATACCTTGGTGTGAGCTTGCAGAGTCATTATTTTAGGAGAAATAGTGAGCTCTTATCTCCCATCTTTCTTGATCATTCTGGGAAAAAAAAAAAAAAGAGGGCACTAGGCACTGGAAGACATATGGAGTTCACAGTAGGTATAGATCTGCTGCTCTTGAGACAGAGAAAATGAACTTGCTGGAGCCAGAAAGATGTGCTATTCACATTGAGCAATGGACTAAGGTCTTTCTTTTTCCCCTGATTTTGACTCTGCTTAGGGGAGGCCAGTTTGCGAGTACTGCAGCTGGAAAGAACATCTTGGAATAAAGTGTCATATGGAGAATAAACAGCAGATGACCTGGAAGACTCTAGGGTGGGGGAGTATTTTGTAGGGCATGTATAGTGATCTTGTTATTATTTTTTCTCTTTGCCTGCTTGTATTGTGTGCCTGTAAGTTTTTATCTCTGTGAACTATGCGGCACCTGTCTTTGTGGTTTAGACAGAGGCCGCTAACCTAGTCTGCTTCTGACCCAGTTCTGCCATCGCACAGAAATCTAGTTTCTCCTTTTATGTGCTGCATGTCAGTCGTTCAGGTACAGTTCTCCAAGCTGACAGTACCATTCTCCAAGTTTTGTTATGTGACTTAATGGTATGCTGGCTCATGTAATCGCCATATTGTAGGAAAGTTAAGAGTTGGCAAGATGCAGCCCTTGGCTTCGAGTGGGCAATGCTCAGTATGCAGTATGTAAACACAACACCCATTTATTTGAAGCAAGGCAGGAAAAATCTCCCTACGCAATTCCATTTGAGTGGTGTGGGAGCTGACAAATGAAAACGAAAGCGTTTGTTCTCGCTCTGGTCTTTGGTATGCCAAACCTGAGGTTAGTCAGCCTTTTAAACACACTGCAAATCCGCTTGTTTTTTGGGGTTTTTTTCCCTGTGCACTTGTGGAAAAAGGAGATGGACCAATGTAAGGTGAGTGGAGAGGGGTAGCGCTCCTCTTTATTTTGGTTGCTTGGCCCATGTTTGCTTTGCAGACTGAGTCATATGTAAATGTGCAAAACCGACGTTTGTAAATACTACCAATACTGAAATAACTGACTGCGGGGAGAACGTAAAATAGAGATTTCTTTAGTTATTGACAAATGTAAATAGTATCAGACATTTATTAGCATGAGAATGGAAATTGAAAATATGCTACCGTTACAGAGAAAACAAAAATAGTGTTAAGTATTTTATTTTATTAAAGCTGATAGTATGCATGAGATCTGAGGTCAGTGAAAGTAGATACTCTAATGAAGGCATTATTTCTACTGTATGTCTAAATAAGAACCAGTTTAGGAGTTTGGATTAATGAACACTTTGGATCACAACAACATAGGAAATAAATTTTCCTCTAATTTATTTTTGTTATCTAATAACCACTGGGTGAATGATTGGTTGTTGTTTCTGTTTAAATAATGTTTAAATTATATAATGTAGATGGATGCAATAACCATTTAAAATCTGCTTAGGGATTTTCTACTTTATACATATTTTTGTGTTACTGTTGCTGCATGGAGCAGACTTAAGCTTAGGTGCAAGGTGAAAATACCATCAGGGCTAAGATGCCACTGCAGGTATTGTCTGACGGAGGCCCTTGCGGTACTCACTGCTTTGCAGACATGCTTTGGAGCACACAGTTTTGCAAAGTAGGAAAGTCCTGACCCTCCAGCTATTCCATCACCACTTGAACCAATCCTAAAAGTGAGACCAGGTGGTGCAGGCTGGGGGTGAGGGCGCGAGTGCAGGCTCCCTCATGCAGGGCCAACCGTCCTCACTGGCCATGGTAAGGGCTCCTGGAAGGCTCTCTCAACCAAGTCAGCTGTAGAACTACCTTTCAGATACCTGCTAGCACTAAACCTTCACTGCTGTTAAAGAGCACTTGTAAGCATGCAGGGACTGCAGCATTTGGTTATTTTTCTTTTTCTTCATTTTTGCTGCAAAACCTACTGGATGGAGAAGATTAAGTTTAGGAATGACCCTCAAGGTCATATTCAACCCAAACCTCAAGAGCTACCTCTTCTCCCATCTGTGATTTGCACCAGTTTATAACTGCCGTTCGTATGGTATTTCTTAATGTTCCAGTGAAGAGTTTCTAGAAGTCAGGGTGGGTATCTTGATACTCCTCCACCTTCACTGGCTTCTTACTGATTTTGGACCCCAGAGCAGGGAGGTCAGAGAGGGGTGTGTGCTGGCAGCCTTAGGGCCTGGGCAGTGGTGGGTTGCACACTTCAGCTCAGACTAGTGTTCTGCAAAGCCTGCAGATTTAGGCTGGACTGTCACAAGAGGATGAGTGTATGGTCTACAGAGATTACTTCTGGGTTTGAGAACAACCTTGATTAAATCTAGATAGAAAAAGGCTAATCCAAAAGTAGCTACCTGAGCATACTCACTGGAGTGAGAGACAAAGGTTCACATCTTTTATTGAGTATGAATTTAAGTCTCCAGGAAGGGTCTAACCATCCAGTCTGTCTTGTTGAAGCTGTTCTACTTTGTAAAGGTAGTTATGTGTTGTGCCAGAGGGAAGCAAAGAAAAAAAAAATTCAAATCCAGACTCTGAATCTGAAGCGTAACTTCAGTGTTGCTCCAAATCTGAACTGGGCCCACGCAGATTAAGATTTTAACTCCACTGAGTTAAGTCATACTTTAAGACCAAATTAACTGAGCTGCTGGATTTATTTGTTCAGTCTTAAGTTGGCTGACACATGAACTAGGAATGTAGGGGGGCCTGTATTTCAGGACACAAGTCCAAATTCACAGATTGCAAATCATGCCAACCTCTGAACCTCTAGAAGGAAAGATTTAGGTGTGTACAAATTAGAGTCTGAAAACGTCAGTCTGCCAGTCCTATCTGTTCGTGTAGCTGAGAGTTTCCAAGCGTGGCCATCTCATGTGACTGAACCTGGCTTCAACGCAACCACAGTAACTGTCTCAGTCACAATAAACCATCATCCAGTGTCTTATTTAGCTGTTCTTCTGCCTTTTGTTTTTTCTGCTGCCATCAACTCCAGGGACATCAGTTCACTGACAGTTAAGGGAAGGCTGAGGATAAGTGTAGTCCAGTTCACTCTACAAGCTATTCTTTGCAAGTACCTTAGGAAGTTTTGAGAAGCACCCTAAATATGGCTTTAGGAATATGTTAAGTATATGCAATTTATTGTATGATAAGATCTACATTCTGCATTTGCTTTGGCTGGAATCTCTCTACTTGCTGTAGGCAGGATCACTTATACTGATAGTTTTCCAGTGTCTTTTCTCCTAAATGAGCAACGCTTTTTTTTTTTCCCCTTGGAACTAATGAAAGTTAGGAGAGAATCCAAGTATCTCACTTCATTGAACCAGTGTTCACATACATACAGAGGAACAAACACCATGCAAAAACAGCTGTAAAAATCCAGTATTCATTAGCTGGATGCCAGCCTATGTTTGTGCACAATCTTGGGCCAATGTTTGTGCACAATCCTGGGTGCAATGAAGGTCCTAAGCATGGTGTAAGCCTTCTGCCCTAGAGATCTAAAAATCTGTATGTAATGTGGGCACAGCTGAGCCCTGGTAATGTCCAGTTTCAGCCTAGAAAAACATGCGTGCAGAAATACGTGCCAACAGTGTGTATTTCCTTTACAGAGGAAATGCAGAGACATTTTATGCAGAGACATAATCTGCATGTGAATTCACACCATGCTTTATCATGAAGGAAGTAAGGTAGAGGATAGCACAATAGAACCTCCTCAAAATAAAGGCTTATCTGAGTTTTGTATAGGACAATCTTAATCCATCCTGGTCAAATGGATCTATAGCTTTTTCTTTGTGTATTTTTTGTTCTTTACTGTGAAACTCAGAATTCAGTGACAGGTAAGGGTAATTTTTCAGTTTTTGAGGAGGAACTTAATAATGCTCAATTATTATTTTTGGAAAGAGTTTTATGATGATAAGTGATAGGTATACACATTTTATATGAATTTGAAAGTATGAGGAAAAAATGTAAAATTTTCCTTGCTACTTTGTGCTTGTTTAGTAGCAGCAGACCAGTATATGTCTTCCATTTATATTTACAGTATGATGCATCATTGCTGGATGGATTCTTCAGTCTGTTTAGTAACACATGACCTCTAATTACATTGGGAAAAAAGTTATTCTGGCAATATAAGTCAGACGGTAAAACTAAGTTGTGCATGTCCTGACAATCTATTTCCGTTTAGAACAGAAAATGAACTCTGCAAATCATACAGCACTCTTTTTGTAAGAGCTACTCCTGGACAAAAGAATGAACTTAACAATGGCTATGGCACACACTGAAAACTCAGAGTAACACACAGATGTACAAGCTTCATTATTTTAAAGTGTGATTTTTGGACAGTGCCTGTAAATGTGGGCATTTTAAAGGGTGTAAGGAAGTTTGTTCCTCCATTTCATGTTGATCCAAAAAAATTCCTCTCTCTTTATGCAGATTTCATAATTGAGTCTAAAATGGAAGTAGGATATCAAGGTGCTGACTTTTGTTGTCTAACTGAAGTAATGGACTGAAGTAAGACAGTGAGGAGTCAGACATGATACATTTAAGTTAATAATATGCTGCATATATGCGAAATAATTCATTAAATGAAAAGAAGTGCTTAGAAATTTAGGGAGGCTGAAATTTAAACATGCTAATGGTTTATTGTAAACAAGTCCTAATTTCCAGCTCTCTAATTTCCAGCCTCCATTTACTTGTTACTAAGTGAACTCAGCAAAATTTGTTTTTTGCATTAAATGGCAAGCAGACAATATTATGCATTATGTTTTAAACTGATATAGATCTGAATGCCAGTTCTTCTTCGGATTTGTTCTTCTTTTACTACTTTGAAGCATGTAGGAATAGGAACATTAGTCAGCCAAATGAATTTAGGAAGCTTGTATAACACTGCTTGGCACCCTCTTACGTTTGGATTAAAAAATATGTTCCTGAATAAACAGAGCTTTTTGGTGGTTATTTTTAAAAGGAGGAAAAATATATCTCAAATATTCATAATTACTGTCTTTTTCAAATTACTGTGGTTCTGCAATGTGTAGATTGCATTTCTATTCTAATAGCAAAAACTATCTGTGCTGTATTTTATACCAGTTTAAATGGTTCTGATGTGTATTGTGTTCTTTATTTTCAAGGAAATATGAACCTTATTTATAAACCGTAAGTTTAAATTCTGTCACTGAAGCTGCTTTGATCTTCTGTATTATAATCCCTGGCAAAGAATGTGTCTTAAATTTGCCATGTATTCTCTAAATCCATGTCCTTTAAAAATTCTAACCATGATCATCAAAACAGTTCCAAACTGTTTTGATAAATTTCTTCAGTATTTGTTCCTTTAATAGTGTAAAGTTGGACAGTGAAAGCCCTCTTTTCAGGCTACTAAATCCAGTGAAAATCTTGCTATTTTAAAAAAATTAGACTCTATTCCCAAGCAGGGTGGTGTTCATAATCCCCCATCAAATTTCTTCTGCCACGGATGTAGGAAGATTTTGTTCCCCTCCCCATGATCAAAGTTTCTGGATTTTTTTTTTGTCTATCATCACATCTCAAGCCTACATCAAAAAATGGTTGTTTATCCTTTAGGTTTCTATCTCCCCTCCCCATTCAGACAGAAAGCTAACAGTGCTACCTTCATTTCTTTGTGCACCTTTCCTGGTCTCGGTTGTGTTTAAATCAGCATCCTCACTTCTGACCATAAGGCTTCAGCACTAGTGGCAGCCAAAATAAATGAAGGAGTCTCTGTCACCATCCTGTTTCCTTCTACGTAGTCTAAGCTTCATCTCTGGTGTATGTTTTCTGCAACTTTTTTAGTAGTTTGTCCAGTGGCTGTTTCTATTTCCCACAATTTCTTTGAGGCCCACTTCAAATATTAATCCTCTGAATAACCTGTTTTTACAGGTTTTTCTTGTCTGTAAAAACTAAGCATCTCAGAATTAGAATTAATCCACTGCTCCATGGAATATATTGTTTATTTATATGATGACACTCGTAAGCTATTAATACAGTTATGAAGAGCCCTCTGAAATATTGCACTGTCATTTCTAGAAGTAACAATACATTTTCCTTTATTACATCAGTAATTTTCTTAATATATTAAGAAAATTCTTGTTTTGCTTTGTTTTTTTAATGGTCGGATACTTATTAAGATGAAAGGAAATCCTTTTAGAAGTAATTGTTATTGTTTTCTCCCATAACTCAGCTTTGTCACCTAACCATATTAGAAATATCTGATTTGGTGTTTTCATTTGACCTTTAAAAAATTCTGGCATAAAATGTCCTTTCTATCATCTGGAGTGAATATCCTGTCTTTCTTCTCTTTCTCCTCAGCACATTTTAAAAAAATCTCTTCTCACACACAGGTTTTAGGGATCAACTAGACATTTACCAGTAATAGTCAGATTGTTGACAGTGTTTCTGGTCATTTCCCACTGTAGCAGAATGTTGTTGACATTTACAAATGGTCTGAGACATATGTGAAGTTAATCTGATTTTAGCCTACTGGTTTATTTCTATCGAAACGAGGCCCTCTTGCTTTGCATCCAAGAACATTATTTCAGTTACTGTTGAATTTGTACCTGTTTAAAGTGCTAATTTTCAAACTATGATGTGCTTTTAGGCTTTATTCACTATGATAGATTCTTCTTCTTAACATACACACTCCATTACTTATTTCAGAGTAAATGGCACAATTCCTACGAAGCTGGGAAGAATTTTTTTTTCCTATACAAGTTGACAACTATCACTTAAGTAAACTTGCTAATAAATTGCATCACTTACAAAAATACCTAACTAATCTTACTGGAATTTTAGAGTGTAGACGTTGAAAAGTATATACCCTGAGGAGATTTGCACTAATGTTCTCAATGATGGAGTATATTTTCTGTGAGGGTAATTACAGAAGCCAAAGAAATTTCATGATAGGCCAGGCAACTTAATGTGTCCTCTTTAAGAAGAGCAATCCTATGAAACTCTGTGGTATAAAGTATATAAATAATCTAAGAAATTGTATTATATAGTGTGAATATTTGCATGAGTTTTTCTATCAGTACATCTGTAAGAAGGATGCTGGTGAACATGTATTAGAATAGTTTCACTACTGACAACTGTGGTTCTTTCTAATTCACATGAATACTTTTGACCAAATGTAATACTCTACAGGATGTAAACACACTACACACAATTTACAGCTGTGTTTTTTACAAATAACCCCTGTGAAAATCATCAGTAAAATTAAAGTTAAATAGCTATTTTTTCAAAGGGTTGCATTATGTTGCATCATTGCAAATGTTGTGAGGGTACCTAACATTTCATATCAGTTATGCACTAAATTCAAAGTACTGCATTACTGGTGTCTTTAGAATTATCTTTTTATAAGCATTTCTATTTCTTCAAAATTTTACAGACTTAGGGAGCTTTTTTCTCAGCTTATTTTTCTTGCAGTTGTATCTGCATCTCCATAGTCATGCCCAGCTGCAAACTGACTCAGCTTCTTCTTTTGGTATGTTTACCCCACAATTTCTGCAATTTTTAAGGAAAGTCACAAGTGGAGCTTCAGGTTTAAGTTTAGCTATTTACAGTTCTTTCTAGTTAGCATAACTCAGGTGAAAACATTGAGGCAGCATTTGAATGACATTCATATTAATTCTGTGATCAAAGTTCTGTGGCAATGACGTGAGTTGGGACATATCCCGTGTTTCTTTGCTCTAAGGTGAGAGCACTTGCATGTTCATATAATCTTGTGAATGTGCTTATCCTTCCTGGAAACTTAAGGGAATTGTGGGGAAACATTGAAGTACTAGAAACACTTGGATGGAGTTTGTAGTTGTTAGCCTATACAAATCCCAATCAAAATAAAAAAACAAACAAAAAATCAAAACAAAAACCCTAAACCCACCCACAAACCATTAGCATATTAGAATTACAGTTTTTGTGGACAGGTCTAAAGTTTGGGGCAGGATATAAATTATAACTCAAATTAATTTTACAGTAAAGTCATAGTGTTCCTAGCTTGGTAAAAATAGGTGATCGTGGTGTTCCCTTCATGTTCTTAAATATATGGTAACTCATAACACATTAACTCTTATTTCCTGTCTTTAGAGTTAATTAATATGTCCAGAGTTTAAAAAAGACTTTTTCTTTACAACTTGCCTCTATTGTAGTGTTGTCAGCAGCTCTTGTTGTATTTAAATCAGTCAGTAGAAGGAAGGTGGGAATGCTATATTAATAGAGTTCAATGAAAGGAATAGAAAAGCCCAGCTCCTGCAAAAGAAATGCTTTCAATGTAATAAAATTCTTTATGTTTCAAAATGGATTAATAAAGAGGAAGCATTGAAATTACTTATTTAGATTAAAAAATAAAAAATGTCCAAGAAGAAAACTAAGTAGTCCCGTATTGTATCTCCCTTATTGTAACAGTTTGAGGGAAAAATTATTTATGGACAGAAAGCAAAGTGTAGGAACAAGTAATCGATTTGTAACATGGCAAAAATCTAAGAGGTAATGTTCTCTAATTGTCAGCAACCTCATATAGTTCAATCTGGTAAGAGGGTTCACAGATTGATGACAGCATGTGCAAGCTACATAAATACTCAGGTTAATTGAAATTAAAAGAGATTCTGAGGAACTTTGTAAAGGTTTATTGATGATAGGAGAACAGATGGTATGATGGCAAATGGAGTTTATGGTGCTGAAGAGCAAGGGGGATGCATTTTGGAAGGAATGTTTTGAACTAATTCTAACTATGTTAATAACAGCATTTTTCATTATTTATAAAAAAACTACTTACAATGTCTTTTTTAATGTTATTGTAGCAGTACTTGGTCAGGAAAAATGAATGAAAAATCCCTGTATTGTACCTGTGGTGGAACAAATCAACCAACATACTGGGATGCAGTAGGAGTGAAAAGACAACATCAAAACTGTAATGCTTTTATGATGGCTACAGTTAGCTATCTTGAAAAAAATCCTGGTTGCCCCATGAGAAAAAAAACAAAAAAAACAAAAAAAACAACAAACCAGAAAAAGTTGTCCTAAAATAGGCAAAAGTGTTGTATGGAAACAATGTGCATATGAAGGGGGACTGAAAGCTGAGGACAAGTAACTACTGAGTGATATGCAAGAAGCAGTAGAGAGAGTGATTACTGGACATTACTGATCTTTTCTTGGTACAAGAGCAAAGAAATATTTAACACAATAGAAAGCCAGAAGATGCTAAAAGAGGCAATGCTACCTTCACACACAATTACCAGTCGGGAAAGCTTTTTGATGCTAGATATGATATGGCTTGAAATGCAGCTTGATAAATGTCAGAGTGAGCCCAAGAGGTCACTTCCACCGAAAGGGGTAGTCCTAGTCTTCTTATCCTTGCACATCTCTTCTCCTCCTCCACTCATTCCTTGGGAATTAGTTTTCTGTCTCTGAGGTGAATTGGATAGTCACTATCTGTAAATTTACTGACTTGTGGAGGGGTCGGGTGAATGTCAGAGGGAGGGAAGCTGTGGAGAAGGAGACACTGAGCCCTCTCTCAGCAGCAGGGAGCTGTTAAGATTGCTTCAGACCATCTCATTAACTTTGACTGGAAAAAAAAGGATTATACATTTCAGTAGGTAAAAAGCCATGGTTGTTTTAGTTTAGACTCTGAGGATGAAAGGTTGCTTATCTTTCAATTCATGCAATTAAGAAGAAATTTTCAAATGGGCAAAATATTCTGTAAGTGCGAATGATCAGGCTTCTTTAGTTTTCTGTGGCTACCAGACTGATCATGTACTGATCTGACACTTCTTTTCCAAATCTTCATTGCTTTAATTGACAAGTCGGATTTGGCCTAATTATAAACTCAGTTTCATATACAACCATCTGCCAAAATTACCATCTGTAACAATTCAGTCTTTAGTTTTGAGTAAAGGAAAACCCTTGGAAATACACTGTAGCTAAACTCCAATTACATGTGAAAGTAATGACAGCTGAGACATTTATACTGAAATTTCTTTCTTTTAGAACGTGAGTATGAGTGGTTAGAACTCATAAAACTTTATGCAATGCTAATGTTTTGCATAGCTATAGCCATTGAAAGACAGTGGAGTTTCCATTCCTGGAAGATACTCTTGTCTAGTACTTCAGTATCAACAGGAAAAGGCACTTAAAAGTATGTCCTCCCCTTTTAGAGAATTAAAAATATGCTTGAGTTTCTGATGCAGTAACGTAGTCACTGGATTTTATGTTATAACAAGCATTTCGATCAGTCCTATCCCATCCCATTTTTGCCATCTTCAACTTAACATTGACCTTATATCTTGCTTCAAATTCCTAAGATGGTTGTTCTGGCAATTTGCTTTCTTTAAAAAAAAATAAATGCGTATGTCTCATGAAAATAATTTCAGAAAGAACTTTTATAATTAGCAATGGCACAATTTAGTAAATAATGAAAAAGGAACTGATGGTCACTTTCTGTGGTAAAAAGATGTGCAGTTGGAATAATAATCACTTAAATATTTGACATACGGAAATATTTTCAATTTAGATCCAAAACTTAAAAAAAAAAAAATGGACTGGTTCATACTAATATACTAACTGAATTGCTTTAAAACAAGACATAATGTATTTGTAATTCCAGCTTGCTGAGGTAAATTGCTTATTGCCTGCCCAGTGCTTACATTGTCTTTCAAACATACTTAAATGTTTTGAAGATTAGTTTCTAATTTGATGTGTCAGTTACCTGATTTGTCTGTAGTTCCAAAAGCTGTAACTTCAAGGAATTTGAGGTTAATTTTATCTATCAGTCTATCATTTCAGATAAATATTATTTTCACAAAAGCATAGAGATTCGTTCTAATGTCCTTACATTCTCATAACAGTGTCAATGTAAGATTGTGTTATTCTTTCAGAGAACATTACCTTAAAGCAAAATTGTTCAATTGGGTTTTAAGTATGTAGAGGAAAGCATCTGATTCAAGTTATGTAGGAAATAAAATGCTGTCTAAGAGCTTAGAGCATTTTTTGGAAAGAAAATTATGTACTGAGTAGCTCTCATAAATAAATATGAGAGGATTGAGTTGAAATCAAGATCTGGAAAAAGCTGGAGTTTTTTTCCAGTAAGAAAATTATTTAAATCTGGGTTTGTTTTACTCTATGTTATTTGAAAACAACTGAGATAAACTTACATGATTCTCACAAACATTTCTTGTTGCACTACCAATATGTGCAGCTCAGTTTATGAGCTACAATGATAAGTAGAAGTGCAAAATCAAGATCTAATGAAATACTGAAAAGGAGTATTTTTAAATAGGTCTAGGAAGAACGCAAGCCTACCAATGTGGCTTCTGAAGGGCTCATTGAAACTTCATTTGATTAGTGACAAATGTGCAGTCATGTGCTCCAAATTTTCGAATGGTAAGTTTTAAATTTACACATTTCCCAGGGTAATATCGTGACAGACCTTCTGGTTAACTAACTACTGTATCAAGAAATGCTGTGTAAATGAACAATAGGATTTTTATTGTGGCAAATAAGTTCAACATGCATCTCCTGATAAAGCACGATGAAAACTTAGCACAAAAGCCAGGAGCTGTAAGTTTCTTTTTTTCATTTGTGTTGGTTTTTAGTATGTTGGCTTTTAAACAGCTTGTCTGTAGACGCTTTTAATCTTTTCCCCCGAAAAATTATCTTCCAGAAACCTCCTGCAGTTTTTGTAAAAATTGACAATAGATTATTGTTAAAATGTCTGCAGTGGCTGTTCATGGTGCCAGAAACCAGCTTCATTGCCTAACAACATGTTTTGTTGGAAACAGAACATGGCATGGAAAGGGTTATGTTTTTGTCTTAAAACTCAAACAGCTTCTAACAAACTAGGCACTCTTATATTAAATCTTCCTCTGAATATTGACTTATGGCACTTAGTAGGTCTTCTATTGACTTAGCATAGGGTTTTCTACAGAAGATACTTGTAAAACACTGCATTAAATCTGTATGACAAGAACTGTACACTTGCATTCTTCCATTTGTTATTAACAGGTTGCAAAATATTAGCAGGGGATGTTGTTAAAGGCTGGGTGACAGAGGCCTAAAAAGAAATGAAAATAAAGTATTTTAAGCCTTTGCACATAAAGAAGAAAAGCGTGGCTAATATCACACATAAAAGTAGCGCAGTTCATTTTCCCACAGTATGGAGATTAGGGACACAAAAAATGACACTACGGGAGAAATTAAAAAGTACCTAGAATCACTAATGCTGCTTCACAGTTTCTATAAATTAAATAAACACAAGTTAAAGAAACCAATACCCTAGCTGTAAGCACTGATGCAGCAAAATACAAATAACAACCTTACAATAAGCGTATTTTACAAGATGCACTCATGTATCACACAAGAGGGCATTCTTTGGTAGCACAGCACTTTGGGAGACTTCAGCTTTTGGAGTTCGTTGTATTAAGGACACAATAATTGTTCATCCCCAGGTATATAACCAGGGATGACAGAGACTATATTAATTTAATTACAAATTCCAGCAAACTGGAATTACAATCCTGAAATGCACATCATTAATAGATGTTATGTCCAATACAGTAAATTTCTTGATGAAATGAAAAATAGTGAGAAGGAGCAGAAACTCAAGCTTCACTGTGGAAGATCATGACCTGACCCCTTTTCTGCAGCTAAATTGTGTAATGGCACTCTTTCATCCTACAGTAGAGCAGTGTGTGAAGAATACTTTTCATCCCCGTTACATGCTCCAAGGTAATCATATAGGTTTAGAATAGGGGTTATGAAAGTATCTGTTGAATTCAGAAACAGTGAGTAGCAGATTTTATTACTTATGTTGACAATTTTAGATGTCATGACCGATGATGGAAGGAAACCTAAAATATCCCTTAAGTATTTCCCAAAATATCCAAGATTTAAAGCAGCTGAAAAGCAGAATGACTCTTTCATCAATGTTGTAGTTGGTGTTGAAAACTTTGACCAAAGACTTGGCTAAATATCTGGTTGGTTTTGTTTTTTTTAATCTCTTCAAAATACGAAATCACTTTCCTCACCAACATTTTATAAGAGAAAAATACATGTTACATCATAATTAGAACAGTACTGTTTTGAGGGATCAAAGTGAAAATTTCTCAGCTTCGGTGCATTGAGATTTCCTGTTCCAAGCCTGTTTAAGCTGATGCAGGTGCTACTGTCTGGAATGTATCCAGAGAAGCCATCTTTTGTGTCCATACATTTGGAATACCTTTTATATCAGCTGTTATTTATCAATGGAATAAACTGCTCTGACTAATGAGGAGCTATCCCTTTTAAAAGTTGTGTGGCTTAAAGTGTGGATTTTAAGTTGTTCACTCCTCTTCACTTCAGAAGCAATTACCTGGCTGGATACTGCTTTCATTGTAATGGCCACAACAATGCTCGGTAAGAGGTAGGGTAATCCTCCATTTACATCTGCTGGAGAGGAAAACCTGTGAAACTAAGATACTGTAGAGAGTAAATAAATACATTTTGTAATCTGAAAGAAGGTAAGAGAAAGGGTATGCTTTGTTTATTTTCCATGAGGTTTGGGGTTTTTTTTATATTGCTTCTGTGTCATGGAGCACTGGAAGTCAGACAGACTTTTTGGTTAGGCAGAACAAAGACTTGGATAGTAGGGTTGATCTCCATAAATACGTCAAGAGAGCAAACTGGAAAGATGGGAGTATAACTTCATAAGCAAAGGAGCGGTGTTGCCATGAGAACACCAATAAAAACTGCTATCAGTACACTGAAATTGGACAGTACAAGAAGGATTTTAACCATAAGAACAGTGAAGATTGAAATAATTTCCCAAGACTCACCTTGAATACTGTGTTTAGCTTTGGACCCCTCACTACAAGAAAGATATTGAGGTGCTGGATCATGTCCAAAGAAGAGCAACAAAGCTGGTGAAGGATCTAGGTAACAAGTCCTGTGAGGAGGTTCAGGGGAGACCTTGCTTCTCTCTCCAACTACCTGAAAGGAGGTTTTACTGAGGTGGGTCTTGGTCTCTTCTCTCAGCCATAGGACAAGTGGAAATGGCCTCAAGTTGCACCAGAGGAGGTTTAGACTGGATATTAGGAAAAATGTATTCACTGAGAGGGTTATCAAGCACTGGCTGACCCAAGGAAGTGGTTGTGTCACCACCCCTGGAGGTATTTAAAACATGTGTAGACATGGCACTCAACGACATGGTTTAGTGGTGGACTTGGCAGTGCTAGGTTTACAGTTGGACTCAATGATCTTAAGGGTGTTTTCCAACCTGAATGATTCTATGATTATTCCCTCCACTCCCACTTATTCCCTCCACTCCCACTTTACTCTTCCACTCTTTCTATTTGGTTTTATCCAGTTCTATTACAAATGTCACCTGCCTGCATCATCAAAGGAGTGTGATTTAACAGAACTGTTATTTGAAACCTACCTATCCCAGGAGTTACCTGAAGTCCACAGTGACTTTGAAAACTGATACCTGCTGTGGAATAGGGCAAATAAAGTCAGTCAAGAGATTTATGCTCCAGGAATACCATTTTTTTATTATCCGTTGAGGAGGACTGCCTAGACCTCTCCCCGTATATTAGAATTTTGGTTACTGATATCATTTGCCTCAGTAGCAGATGATGCCAGAGCTTTTCTGGATGGACTGCAGAGTACCACATTTGCCTGATGTTGGTCATGAGATTTTCACAATGGCAGAGGGACTGAGGAAGGCTGCTGGAGCTCAATCCCATGATCTTTGTCATGCTGCAAGCCATATGATTTATGCAACCTCTTTTTCTCACCTTATCCTGAGTGCTCTTGTAGACCACCAAGGTAGACAGCAGCTATAAAACATCAGGAAATTAATAGTTTCACAATATATAGTACAATCCTGATGTGAAAAAATATCACCTTTCAGTGCTGCCAAAGCTTATATTCATTTTGGCATATCCAAGGGCTCCAAACAGTGTTGTTCAATCACATCTAAGCTCATAAGTGTAAGGGTGTAATACAATTAATGTAGGTGTATGAAACACTCTTAATCTTGACTGCACTGGCATCCAGTTTTAGTTTTTGTTCAGCAATTATCCTTTAGTAGTGAGGTCTCTCATATCGAGCAGATCAGATAAATTAATTCTGAATTTATATCCCTATAAAGATACAGGGCCTATCAGGGATGTTATAAGAGAAATTCAGAGTTCAGAAACAGAACAGTGTATTTCTGTTGACATGTCTTTGGTTTAAGACCAAGTTAACCAGTCTATGATTTATATTTCAATAATCATGCTCTGCTTATACAAGAAAGTATAAAAGGATTGGAAAAAAAAAGAAAAAGAAAAAGAAAAAAATGCCTAAAAACCTTTTTATTTTGTGCAAAAATATTTTTTCCTGATGTTCTCTTTCCACGGGCACAGGCATGAACTGAAATCTCTTCAGATTTATAGTACAGTTTACTTTATAGCAAAGTTATGTGCATGAAAGAGTAAGAATATACATAACCTGTTCTACTTCATACTACAAATAAAATACTAGGGAGGACAGAGACATTTTCATCATGTATGTGAGTTTCATCATATGCCAAGTATCAAAATAGATGATGTTTTCACTGTTCTTGATTTTTTTTTTAATTTTGTCAGTGTAATAGTCCTCTCAACCACAATTCCATGTATTTTGTAAGCAAGTGGTAAGAATAAGAAATCCAGTACAGAATTTCTGTATCAACTCTTATTCCATTTCCTTTACTGATGCTTGAAGATCTAAGATTAAAAAGGGTGGCTCTGTATACATTTAAATTATAATTCAAAAGAATATTCAAGATAGTGGATTTTTTTGCGCGAACTTGACAAACAAGCAAGACATCTGAAATAAATTTTTAAAAACAATTTTTAATTATTTTACTTAAGAGAATGTCTTTTAATTCCCTGAGGAAGTTAGATCATCTACCTCCATACAGTGTGAGAATCTTGTCCTCCCTGCCAAGATAATCTTGTGTCTTACTTTGTCTTCCCCTTTCAATTACTTAAAAATGCCTTTGGATTTATGCTAGAAGACTCTTTTGAAAGTTCCCGGGAGGAGGGGAGGGAGAGAAAAAAAAACAACAGAAACTTCCTCCCTCTTTGGAGTTTGTGGGAGGTTTTGTTGAGTCAACTGAAGCCTGGTCTTCTGCTTATTTCTATTTTGATTGTGTAAGTATTTTGGATCTCAGTATGTCCGTTGACAGAACAAGTAAATAATGGTCTTTATCACTCTAAAGTGGGATATAAAAATGTAAAATTTCAGTACCAATCCTGGATAATTGTAATAGAAATTTACAAGGAGGGGAAAAAAATATCTTTGCCAGTACATATGTCTTAAAAAGACTATGCTAAGTGCAGGAGCTATGAAGGTCCTCATCTGATTCTGACTTAACAGGAAGATGTCTTTCAATTTTATTTTTTTTTTTAAATTTTTAACCTTTCTTTCAATTGAAATGTTTTTGTCCATAAAACTCCTGGTTCTTTGCAGAACTAGAATGCCACCTGATGGATGATTATCAATAAATATTTATTTGGACACCATTAACAAAAGCTCTATATGCAGCATCCATATATAATTGCCTGTTTCTTCGTAATTTCACTTCCTGATGTTTGGAGACTACACAAACTGGCTATCATCCAGGACGGATTAGGATCCATGGAAGATGCCTGAATCCCTGATTGTGAAGTGAGATTAAAAAGTGGACAAAATTTATTATGGAACAGATAACAATTTTAAAGGGTCAAAGCCAAGATTTTTAGAACGGGCAAATATTTTTATATCCTTACAGAGATGGAAAATAAATATATTAATTTACACATTAAAAACACTGTTTTGTAGTTTACTGAATGGTAATTACAAAATACCTGGATTATATTGATTTGCAAGGCAAACTCTACATCAGTTTACACTGTTTGCTTATCGTGTTCCTCTTGGTTACAGCTGAAACACACAACTGAAACACAGCAGGAGTTTGGTTGCATCTTATTAAGTGCAACAGTAGCACATTGGCTGGAGCAGCCTGCTGCTTCTGCATCTGTCAAGGAGAGCTGGAAGCGGTAGAGGATAATAGCAAATGGCCTGAGGTTGCATGAAATGAGGTTGGCATATAGTCTAAGCAGCTTCCTAGTTTTCCCAAGATCTGGATGGTGGGAAAGAATAGTGTGATTCATCATTTTCTCAGCACAGTAAGACCATGTATCTTAATGTGTCTGTCTCAGGAAGAAGATATGCATAACTTGGCAGAACTAGAGAATGGTTTCTCCTTCCAGCTGAAGAAAAAGTAGTGAAGAAAAGGTAGTTCTGCATAAGCATTTAACAGGTTTGGGACTATTTTTATCCATTGACCTGAACAGAGTTGTTTCCAATTCATTAACAGTATACCTGAGAAGGGAACAAGGACTGTAAGCATCTGGACACAGCAATTGGCTTTTCCTTTGTGCATGTGGCTGGTGGAGTTCAGCAAGTGCCACTTTAGCACTTTGCCACTAAATGGAAAATTAGCTAAAAAATCCTGTTCTTGTCAGTTTTCATTAGACATACCAGAAGCCCCCCA
>NW_010311181.1:59510-83375 GCF_000700745.2 Antrostomus carolinensis | reverse complement strand
GAAAGAGTTTTTATGGTTAGGAACATCATGGAAAGGCAAATGCAGAATTGTCACAAAAAGATCAAACAGCTGTGAAAGTAGCTTGACCGTTGAACACATTTGAATGTCAATGCCATTTGAATGGCACCTTTCCTTGCTTATCTTTGTAACAATAACTTACAATTAATTTAATTTTCAATTTTTTACCCCATGAAGTACCCTTGTATTATGTATTTTAGATGTTGTATGATAGGTAGAAAAGTATTCTGCATTTTGTAAATAGATTAATACATGTCCAAATATTCCATGTCTAAAGCACTCCAAAACTTACTCTGAAAAAGAGGGACCAGCATTTTTGTAGTCTGTGTTTAAATCTGAATCCAAATAAATCCTTTTGATACTCCCCGATTAATTTTGTTTACTTTTATCGTCATTCTCCCTACTACACATCATTGTTAAAAAAAATGAAGAATAGTATCAGTCACTAGAAAAGTATGCATCTGCTTTTTGTAATCATAACAAAGCATGTAGGGTGTGATCCTGAGATTTTATAGGTGTCTCACCCTGGCAGGGTGACTCACTGAGCTGGAGTTAGCCTCCGTTTTGTTCAATGGACTGCCAAAAGGTTGTTCAGAAGACTCACATGTTGACTGGGGAGCTTCCCAGAACTTAGGGTGCCCAGATGGAGGAGCATGTGCGAGACAAGGATACACATAAATGTTCTGATGCCTGTGCAGCAAATGTCTTTTTTTTTTTCTTTTCTTCCTCCCCGCCCCCCCCTGTAGTGGCTTACCAGTGTAAAATGCATAAATGTTCTGAAAAATAAGGGTCAGGAATACCAGTGTACCCCCATTTTGCCCCTCCTGGCTAGGAAGGCATCATAGGTGGGAAGGTGCCTCCAGTGGTAGTTATAAGGTAGATATCAGAGGAACAGATCCCAGCTTCCGTGAGTTGAACTACCTTGGTTAGGGGAAATTTAACCCAGGTCTGTCACTCGTTAGTGAGCACCCTCATTGATAGGCTATTATATTCAGTGAGACTAGTGCCAGTCTTTTGAAGGACAGTGACGAGTTGCTGGACCTTTAACACTTCAACTACACATTATTCAGGGATCACACAGTGGTTCCTTCAGCTACATTGAAGTTATCTCCTGTGTACCTGGGAGCATGTAGAGACCTTTCCAGTTCCAAATATGCTTGCCAAAATAATTCACTGTTTCCAGAACTAGGTGGTCACAAATAGAGGACTTTTTTTTTTCCACACCTAACTCACTCTTTTTCAGCTTGAACAATATTTAGCATTTAAGCATTATTTAGGCACAGCCTTTTAAAATACTAAAGTTAGAGTTGTCATTTGCATGCTTGAAAGTATCACTGAATACCATCAAAATGGGAATTGGATTACATTCTGTATAAATGCTCTTCTTTCACTTTAAGATTTTCCCATGCTGACAGTAAATTTTTTAATTGGTTAAAGACTGTTCTTCCATGACTTTAATTATCACAGCTAAATAACTAAATAGATTAGTAGACATATGAAATAATTATTGTGCTTTTATGCTTCTGGATGCTTTGTGGTTGAAAAAAAAACCAAAAACCGAGAAGGATCTTTTCTTGCTATTTTCATTTTCTCTGAACCTTCTTACAAAAGGCTTCTTAAGGCATAAGTATGAACATTATGTTAGCTACCTGTGACTGACCAGCCAATGTTGGCTATGGCAGAAGTTCACAAGCTGTGCCTCTGCAAAGCAGCATGCAAACACTGCCTGAGGAGCCTATATTGAGACATGTTCCTACCCCAGCATTAACAGAAGTGAAAAATAAATTTGGGAAGCCTGGCCAAGGGTGAATATTGTTGCACATTGTCAGCTAACCCTACTGCAGCCGTGGCTTGGTTGTGGTTAATTGGATGATTTGCTCAAGAAACTAGGCTGAAAAATTCCGTGGCTAATGTGATTTGAATGCAAGAAATTTTATAATGAATAACCTATTAATCTATGTAGTAGCTACCTCTCCCTGTGCTTAGTGGTTTTTTGTGGTTTATTATTTGCATTTTTTTAATGATTTCTCCCTAATTATGATTAGAATTGTTATCAGTACAAACTATAGATCTTTGGAAATGTCCAAACTTTCCAATGTTTTGCTTATTTAGCAATGTGGTATTCCCCTTGCTGCTTTCCGCTTAAGGAAATAGCTGAACATTAACCAGTAATTGAGTATCTTTGATAGCATACTGTGAAAAAGATGCTAAAGCACTCATTCAGCAGCCTTTGTCAACACTCTGGATCATAAATGAAGAATATAAATTAAAATATTGTTGATTTACAGTGGAAAGGATGGCCTTCAACAGCCTCTAAAATGCTGTTAACTGAAATTAGAGACTGTGGCATATAGGCAGTACCAAAAATGATTTGCAGAAGGATCGAAAGTGTACTTTAAAGCCTTAATTTGAATCTCCTTTCCAATCTAATAATTATTTTTTCCCTTTCACAAAGGCAACTTAAATATTCAGTATTTAAGAGATTTCAGAATATAAAAACAATTAAATAATTTTTGAGCCAAAAATAGGAAGAGGCCCTTTGGTTTACAGATCTGCCTCCTGTCTGCCATATATCTTCAGTTTAATGCTAGTAGATGATGTGTGATTAAATCCTGTGGCCAGCTTTGAAAATCCCATTTTAGCTAAGAAGTAATTATATATGGAAATTTGTTGTGAGTACTGTGTGGGTAAATTTCATTTATGCTTAGTAAAGTGTAAAACTGGAATCTCTGTTTATAAAGCTGCTGTTTAAGGTTCTCTTTTGTTCTGTCCTTGATTTAATTCAGTCTATTCAAGTTTTGCTCAAACAGCAGGTTTGGTCATTAGTAAATAACACAAAAATAGCTTAGCCCTTTGATCTAGACAGTCCTTACATACAATATGCCTGTAGGCATGTGTAATATAAATATTTTGTAAGTGCAAATAATTAAAAGATTTTGGATAATAGGCATGTTGAAACTAGCAGTATTTTGCAGATTTTCAGTTCCTTTTGGATGACATGGGGGACAAATAAGCAAGAAAAACCTCAAATTATCTCAAGATTTACAAAGCATTTGTTTTTAATAGCAGTTATAAAAATTACCGTGCTTTTAAATCCCATTATTTACAAAGTGAAAAAAGTGTATTCTTATGCATAATTATAAAATATGCAGTGATTTCAAAGTTCATGCATGGGTTGGTTGTCTTTAGATCCAGCAGTATGATAATTGACAAGATGCATCAGAGTTCTGGTTTTATTCAGAGTGTGCTGCTACTTTTTGATCGTGCAAAAAAGTATTTCTAGCTAAAAAGTTTTGTTCCTTTTTTGATTATTAGACTGTTAGGTTAAGCAACATCCTATGACAGTGACAGAAGTCAGTGAACAAGTCCCATCTTCCTTTACATGCTACTCAGTACTGAGGAACACAGAATCACAGAATGTTAGGGGTTGGAAGGGACCTCTGGAGATCATCTAGTCCAACAAAATTGGCAGTTTCTGGCATGGACTCCATTTCCAAAGAGCATGTCAGGGAAATGTCCCTGAACCCCAGTGAGTGTAACTGCTAGTGTTTAGAACTACTTTTTTTTTTTTTTTTTTTTTTTTTGAAAGCAGTATAGTTAGTCCATTTTGGAGCTAGTTGTCATTAATTTCTTACCTTTTTCATAACAATTTTGTTCCAAAAATTGCAGCAGGGAAGTAGGCTGTTAACCTGAGGTCCCCTTTGGTTTCCTCTGTGATTATGGAGCATGTGTGAGGAGAGGGAGATGTTTCTCTGACCACTTAAAGCTAGTTCTTAAGCAACTTCAAGCTCTAATACACTGCAAGGAGCTCTCAAAGGTCCTCTCAGAGACTGGCAGCATATTTGTTGCATCTCCCCAGAGCTTGAATTGTTCATATGTGTATTACTGCAAAGCTTTCTGAAGCGTGAAGTACAGTGGTTTTGTAAGAAAGACTGTCAAGTACCTAACTTCAAGTTCAGTACTTATTCTCAATTCTTCACATAAGTAATTATTCTAATAATTATTTGTATAAATATTAACATAAAAGTATTTCTAAGTACTAGTTATGTTGAATCATAGAATCATAGAATGGTTTGGGTTAGAAGGGACCTTTAAAGATCATCTAATCTAACCCTCCTGCAGTAAGCAGGGACATCTTCAACTAGATTAGGTTGCTCAGAGCCCCATCCAACCTGACCTTGAATGTTTCCAGTGGTGCTTCTACCACCATTCTGGGCAACCTGTTCCAGTGTTTCACCACCATTGTAAAAAAATTTCTTCCTTATTCTTTCTTGAAGCAAGAGGCATTCTTAAAAGACATGCTGCATATTGAATGTGTACTTTGCTTAGAGTATTTTCAGTTTCTTTTTGTGTAAGTGTACCCATTTCATAATCCTGTGGTGTCTGAAGGTACAATTTAGGGAAAGCCAAGTGCAGACCCCACCAAAACAGGTAACCCTGGCTTCTCCCATCTGTAAACGAGCATTTCTGCAGTCTCAGTTGCCTGGATCAGAAAAGTGGTCTGCCTGAAAAAATAGCACAGGAAAAGAGAAAAGGAAGTTGTCTGCCTGGTACAGCTGGCTAAACCATCTCATCAGTGCTGGGGCATGAGGCAGGGGGAGGAGGCTAGATTGTCTTTTCCAGCAGCAGCCCACACTGCTTTTGCCTAATGAGTCAGGAAGCCATATTCTAAGAAAGCAAATGACCGGTTTTACTTGAGATGTAAGACACATATAAGATTTAAGAGATATAAGATACAAGAGAGAGATTTACTTGTCATTTAACAGCTCTAGGGAAAGTGCCTGGCACTGCTCTCTTATGTTTATATAGCTCCTGAGCGATCTTTATCATCATGCTTTCTTAGCCCCTCTAGGTTACTATAAGGATATTTAATCTTTTAAAGCAGGGATTTTCTCTCTCTGCTTTCCTAGAGAGCATTGCCTATGTTGTTTGATTTGTTTTGGTCTTAAATTGAAGGCAAGGCATTTGAAGGCAGAGCTGGAGACAGGAACTCTCTGCCTGTCACAGGGAACAGACAGAGCTGAGATGCGTCTTAGTTCGTGCAAAAACAAATTCTGGTCTCAATCCTGCTCTTGTGGAGGCTCAGGAGCCTGCACAGGCAAATTCCATACTTGCAGTAAATGTATACCATCATCGACTCTTACTGACAGCTTCAGTCAGCTGGCACAAGAAGCTTCACAACCTGAGGCAACTTTTGATTATCCATAACTTAAATGCGTTAACATTCTGGAAATAAAGATCTGCAGCTTAAACTTGGCACAGGGCTCTGTGGGAAACCAGCAAAGCACAAGGAACAACAGAAGGCAGAGGAAGTTCAGGCAGTGTAGCCAAGGAGACACCCAGGTGCATCTCAGCTACTTATCTGCTGCTTTTGTGGCTGAGTCTCACAAGCCTGTTTGAGTACATTACATTGCTGTTCCTAATAGGATTTAGGAGGGGAATGTAGTGCCAAAGCCAAGCTGCCGCTCCTGAGAGGCCAGGGCATGTTAGAGAAAATGTACTGTATTGCTGCTTGAGATCTCGGTTATTGGGCAGAGTCCAGTTGTACTTTAGCTTGCACTTTAAGTACCCAAATATAATGTCTGTGATTATGAACTTTCTTCTTTTATCTTGCTGTGATCTGGTATCATTTTGTTCCTTATCATTCATTATCATATTAAAGGCACAAGTTTATCAAATACCTTATGAGGTGAATGACAAGTATTTAGTTAGTTTTGTGTTGGATCCTGTGCAAGTAACCTGATGGCTCAGTACCAGGTTTTCCATTATTACTCTAAAGGTACTTGCTTCCAGAAAAAATCAATTAAGTGCATTTCTATGGATCCCTGCCATGAAGATTATACTATAGTGGTACGAGGATGTCCTCTTGAAAGATGGAGAATATTGTCACATCTAGACTTCATTTATGAAAAATATTACTACAGTCTCTTGTTACTTCACATTTTGAGATTGCTTACTTGGGGTTTCTTGTTTCCTTTTTTTTTCTTTTTTTTTTTTTCTTTTTTAACTAAATAGACTTGGATTATCACTTGCTTTTGTCTTCAACTACTCCTACTTAATCCTCTTGTCAAAGCCCAGAGTTCCTGCGGGAATCCAGTGACAGATGATGTGAATGACATTGCAAAATTGGTAAGTAGCTTTTATTTTAAATTGTTCTTTATGTTAAATAATAATCAGTGGCTATTGAGTCTTACATTTTTAAGCAAAGTTAACAAATCTCTATTAGAACGGGGGAATATTTAAAAAAAAAAAAAAAGTCCATCAACATCTGTCACTTGGTCCAAACCAATACCTTTATTGCAGAGACTGGAGAATAGTTACAGAGTTCATTGAAGATTTGACCATCTTGACCAAGCTGGAGCATATATACGTGTATGTTTTCCTCCCTCCAAACTTCCATAAAAATTGTACAGAGTCTTGATTTCCTCAGACATTGGGATCAGATTTTTCCCATGGATAAAAGATTATTGTCTTTGTGTTACTGATTTGTGTGGAGCAGACTGGCAGCAAACACAACTGAAATTAACTAGAAGTCTTTACCTTACGTATGTGGGAAACTTGTGCTTTATATAATAACAGTATGATATTAGACATTGTAGCAATCAAGGCAATAATGATTGCACAGCTCTTATTGTCTTTAGATGTGAGTGGGCTACACTCATGTGTTTCTCTACTTGCTGTACCTAGAAGTTTAAGTCTGAAGGACTCATGGGTTCGTACAAGAACTGAATTAATTTAAGTACACTTTAACTGTTACTTAATTGAACACTGCATTAACCTGAAAAAATGCATCTCTTTCTGTGAAGTCAGTTGGTATTTAACTCCATTGAAGTCAGTGATTATGCTGACTTGCAGTAGTGCAGGATCTAACACTAAAGTTTTTAAGAAATAATATATACTTATCACTTTAAAAAGTATACCTTCATATGCATATCATTTAAAAAGTATACCTTAATCTGCATATTGACTTAAGCTGAAAATTATGGCTTCATTATGGAAAAAAGGTTGCAATACCAGTGTCAATATTATCAAACACTTAATTTGGAGTCCCTTGCATTTGCTGCCAGTGCAGTGTTCTTAACTTATTTTCTTTGAGTATTGTTATATACATTGGCACATAGTGTAAATCTCTAGGGGTGCTCTGTAGCCCTGCTCAAATACTTAGTGCTTCACATTAGTCCCTTTAGGCAGAATTCTGAAGTATTGGCATGTTTATTCAAGATAATATTTCATCTCTTCAAAGAGTATTAAGCTTTGATTTAAATCTGTTGAAAGCATGACAGAACAACAGAACTCCTGTGAGGTCTGGTGAAATTGTCTAGTACAGGGTTAGCAATAACTTTTTGTCAATTATATATCCTCAGAACAAACGCTTTAACTTTGCCTTTAGTATAATTTAAACTTCAAGAATGTATAAATACAGGTTACAAAAATTTGCATGCAGCTTGAGCAATCACACATTGCTTTTGAGATAAATTATGAAAGAAAACTAATATCATAAAAATTAGGTTAGTCTTTAATTTGACTGTGACTTTCTGTATCGTGTTGCTGCATATTCCTCCAGACTAATCCAGTAACTGCAGTTCTTGCACATATTCCTGTAGAACTATGTTTCCATACCCCCACCCCCCAGCACATCCCCTCTTAGCTCTCCACATGCAACTGGTTGCTAGTTCCCTCACATGCCCCCTAGGCATGATACCTACCTGGGCAATGTTTTGAGCTCTTGCCAGATTTATATCCCGTTTTGCTTGGGCTGCTGGCTGGGCAGGAAGGACTTTGTGTGACGACTGTTCTGGTGGATGTGCTGCTTATCCAGGGAGAAAACCTCTGACAACTGTCCAGCTTGCACTATGCTTCTGCTGCTGACAAGCCTAAGCAGAGTTGGGTAGGGCTGAGCTCCTTCAGCCACTCAGTGAGGATGCTGTACGGTCCTTCACCTGACTTCCACCCATAGCTTTCAGATCTCTCTACCAAATGCAAAGTTTGGGTGAAGTTAACTAGCAAGTTCAAAGATATTTTTTTTGTTGGAGAAATAACAGAGATGCAAAAAATACAAAGCCCAGACACCTGGATTCTCTCAGGTTTGAGTTGTGTGTCTGGGAGTGTTTTGAGGAAAATCTGTATCCCTTTTTTGTCTGTCTGTGTTAACATTTGCATAGATTTTTCATGCAGAAATAGTTTCTATAAAGCCACTTGAGAATTGAAAGAGTAATATAGAAATAAGTTTAGTATCTTACATTTAGTGTAAGAAGTCTTGGTTTCAATTAAATTGACTATATTGCAAGTTGGTCATTCTCTTTTGAAATGCTACACCATGACAACTTGACATTGAGAACAATTTTTTTTTTTTTAAATATAATAGGGTTTAAAGTACTTTTAAAACAAAATATCATTAGCTGTCTGTGAATATAAGAAGGGAGAAATTCACAGAGAATATTGACTGATTACATTAGTGTGCTAAAATTTTTTTGTACTATACGGAATATATCCTTAGTGCTTAGATAACAGTATGGCCTGAATCCTCCACTGAGGCAGATTATGATCCCTTGTTTCCCTGGGCCTTTTCTTCTTATTGTAAAGGTATATTGCCATCTCTCACCAGCTATTCAGGTCTATAAAAAAGGTGTCCATTTTGGCTGTTGCCACTTCACAGGCCTTTGTATGGCCACTTTTAAAACCTCTGTTGTTTTTCCTGTCATAACAAGAAAAATGTTTTTGTAGCTCTTTGTCCATACAAATTCACTTTTCTTCTAAAGTCTTGGTGGATAAAAATCCAGTCTACTGAAAAGTCTTTTTCTGGCTTTGACTTCAATAATTTTGCCCTTCTGTCTATTAATTTGCTTCTCTGACCTTATATCTTCTATTTGTTTCCTTCAAACTGTTTCTCCTTTTTTCATTATCAATGGCAAGCTTCTTGGTTTTGTCTTCAAAGGCACTAACTATTAACATTGCCTGTGATGTCTTAACACATGCTGAGTTTGCCCTCTTGTCCTAGCTTCTCTTCATTATTTCCATGGTATCTGTTAAATGTTTGTGGCCACAGGAAGGATGCTCTTTGATGACCTCCAGATAGATTCTCATCCCCTTTTTATCTCTTGCTAAAATTATTTGCAGCATGAATCCATGTCCCTATTCTTTCTTTTTCCTACTCTGTTTTTCCCTGCATCTACTGCAATTCACCTACAGCTAGAGAAATAGTGCCACAATTGCTGACCAAACTCTTTTGCCTGTAGCTTGATGCAACCTAGTCTTAATTTATTTGATTCTGGGCTTATTATTCCAAGTACTGTAAACCCCCCTGTATCACTGGTAGAAAACCTCTGAGCATGGCTGCAGCTGTGTTCTGCTTGACTGATTTGTATTCTATCAATATAAGAAGAACATGCCTCAGTCAACACTTTCTGTGAATATAGACCAGGAATATCTACTAAGCCTAAGCTATTGGAGAATAAATAACGCACACTGTGCAGTGCTTGAAAATGTGGGTCATTTGCCTAATCAAATTTGTGTAGAGTAATAAATTGAGGACAGATGGTGGTGTAACTGGTTTTCATTGGTGTTAATCTGGATTTTCACTAGCTTCATACTATACTCATACCAGAAACTAGAGTCAGAAAGAAAGAGCAGGTTCAATAACAATAAGGTTTCTGAATCAGCCTAAGACCAAACCAAACTGGTATATCTTCATACAAAAATGACTGGTATTTTCTGTAAGACTATATTTATCCAGATCCTTATAATATGCTTTTGTCATATGAAGAATGTATCCTAAGTAAAATGATTTTAAGAAGCAAAGAAAAATTGAACAATCATTTTTGGTTTTTTTTTAATAGTGAGAAATTGAAAAGATCATAATTTCATACCTGAAGGGAACAAAAGTATTTAGAGAGTTTTCATTCTGCATTACTAATCACTTGAACTCCTGCTTCTTTTTTAATGAAGATGTCTGGAGGGAAACACATTACTTGATGAACAAATGTTCTATATTATGAAACTATAATTGCAGCACCTGTCAATAAAGCCTGTCCCCATTGTTCTTTTCAGCACAGTAAGTCAGGAGAAAGCTGCATTGCTGGATTTGTGACTCTGATTTTGCATAAGAATTAGGAATTTGTTGTATATATGTTTGTTAAATATGAACATCAAACCTACATATAAGTAGAATTTTCACTGAGCTGTGCAGTATATATAGAATGTACCTAAATATTTTGGTTTCATCCATTAACAAAGTCTAAGATATTCACCTATTCTTCCATTAATTACTTGTCTAAAGCAATTTTTTTCTTTTGAATGTTGGAATCCCAAACCGTAGTCAGTGTTTACTGACCAGGGTGCTTGTTCGAGACATGCTATTTCAAACACTTTGCCTTCACGTTGCATCTTTGCTGTAAATGTGTACTCTACACTCTCTGCAACATTTGATATTTATTTTTAAATTGATCTAACTCTCTTGAGTGAAGGGGTTATAAAAAAAGATCCAGTGTTTTTATCCTGAAAATAATCTGCCACTATGGATGTAAGAAGTGTGAACAGAAATAGTTAGCATGTTGTCTTAAGCCAAATGATGAAAATTTCATTAACCGCTTCATTAGCAGATGAGATAGAGTAGATTGCAGAGATGATGGACAGAAAGTGAAAGCTCCTGCAGGAAATGAAAAGCCAAGGATGTAAAGAAGGGAAATGCAGAGGCATTAAAGAAGAGGAAAGGGGAATGAGGAAAAGAGAAATGGAAGGTAGAAATGGTAGCCAAAAGGAAAGTATGGTTTTCCCATTATATGCCTCAGAGTAAAAGGACTTACTTTATCTTTGATCTATGTATATAAAAATCATTATATCTCTGCTTATCTCCTTAAAACTTTAATAACAGTCACAATAAAGAGAATTTCCAAGAGCAGTAGCCCTCATTTTAAAGCACTTGACTGCAGAGATCGGTCTTCTTGTTTCTATTCTGCTATTGCAATGAAAGAGTAGTTTATGGAACCCAAATTACTTTTACAACATCTCTTTTTCAATCTCTCTGTCTATGTAACCATGAGCATATTTTAAAATATATTTGAGTTATGCAGTATTAACAGTACTGTATTAAATATTCAGACCTCTGTATGTCAAAAAAAGGTCTGAGTATAACATTCGCCAGTTTGAGATTTTGTTACAACTGGGAATGTAGTACTTAATGTTGGTTTTATATGTCTTTAAAGACATAAGTCTAGATTCCCTGTTGCTCACCTCTTCTCAGAGCTTGGTAGGATTTGTACAACGACTCACTAAATCTTTTGTGGCATTTTAATTGCAATGCACAGTTATTTTAGTTCTATACATTACTTACCAAGATTACCAGTTGATGTTCTCTATAAGCATCAAAACCCTTACTTTTGTCTAAACCAAGGAAAGTCATGCAAGCGGGTGTTTTGTTGCCTCCAAATTTGTCACTGCACTTGAGTACAAGGAAGTACTAGAGCCACAAAATTGGTCAAGGGTTTAAAGGGGAAGCTGCATGAGGAGAGGCTGAAGTTGCTTGGTTTGTTCGGACTGGAGAAGAGGAGACTGAGAGAAGACCTCATTGTGGTCTATAACTTCCTCACAAGGGGAAGAGGAGGGGCAGGCGCTGATCTCTTCTCTCTGGTGACCAATGATAGAACCAGAGGAAATGTCAGGAAGATGTGCCAGGGCAAGTTTAGGTCAGACTTTAGGAAAAGGTTCTTCACCCAGAGGGTGGTGGGGCACTGGAACAGGCTCCCCAGGGAGGTAGTGATGGCACCAAGCCTGACAATATTCAAGAAGCATTTGGACAATGCCCTCAGACACATGGTCTGAATCTTGGGATTGTCCTATGCTAGGCTAAGAGTTGGACTCGATGATCCTTGTGGGTCCCTTCCAACTCACAACATTCTATGATTCTATAAGAATCAAAATAGCCATTCTGGGACTCAGAGAGTTTCAAGGGACAGTCCTTTTCCGCCCCGCCCTGTGCTCAGGCAACTCAGAGCCCTCTTCTCCTCTGCCTCATGTGGCTCCTTCTCAGGAGTTGCAGGAGCCAGGCACCCCACACAGAGCGGGTATGCAGAGTCCTTTCATTCATTTCAGGATCATTTCAGCAGTTGAAAAGCACATGGTTGGTTTTGTGTCATAGTCTTGATGGTTAGTCTTCAACGAAATTTCAAGACTCATTTCAGGAAACAAGACAGTGCAAAATGCACAGATTTAGGACAAACGTATCCTTTACATCAGGGGCTCTACCCTATTTTCTGTGATTGAGTTGGGAAGTCCAACTGGGACACAAATATAACTCCCTTGTTTTGACTGAGCTCCATCATTTACCATCCACAGAGCATCTGGCATGTGGGGTTTAATCAATGCTTTAACAACTTCAACAAGTTGTTTTGTCTTAAGGCAGGGCATGTATTTTGCGTTTGACACCCTCCCCCCAGTGATCTTCAGTTTTAGTAGTAAATTGAAAAATGTCTTTTCTGATTCACAGTCTGTCAAGGAGAAAAATATCTGAGGCTAAGCTGTATTCTCTGGCATTGTTTAAGAAGCTGTAAGAGCTCTCAGGCAGTTACTTTCTTTTAACTGTGCATGAAAAGTGCTTGACTGGCTCTGATGCCAGTAAATTGTATACATAATGCATATCAATTCTTGCAGTGTTCATTGATTTGGAACAAATTTAATCTTCCAGTGACCTTGCTTAAGGAACGGTGCTTCTGCTGACATTGCTAAGTATTTAATCCCTCTAGAGTGAGTATGGGAAACTTTGCACATATAGTAGCATCTTCACTATCTTTGCTGCTTGAAGTGCTGCTAATCTTACCTCTCTAGGCACGCAAAACAGGCTGGAAAAAAAATGGATTACCTATTAATGTGTCATGAGTTCAGGATGTTTTTAGAGGAAGGAAAAATGTACAAAAAAAGGTGGATGAGGATTTAGAATAAATCAGGTGCTCTAAATAAAGAACAAATGTATTGCAATATTTTTCAGTATTTGGAGTATCTTGAATCAACTCCCCCAAATGCCAGGTAAATAGAAATTTATAGAAATTTATATAGAGGATTTTAGTGGCACTTTTGCAACTGCTGCTTTGGGAATGCATAGGTATAAATAGAAAGAAAGAAAAAATAAAATTTATCTATGGAAAGGAATTTATCAGGATCGTTTGTATAAAACTTGTTTTTTAAAGCTATAGGAGAAAGGTAGATGTCATTAAACTGAAGGAATGTGGCTCAGCCCATGTTGTATGTAAAAAAAAGTGTTTGGAATTTACTAGTGACTGTGCGTAAGTATTGTCTTTGATCCTTTCTAAAACTGTTAACATTTTGAAATTGCTATTTTAATTTTTAATTGAAACAAAATTTTAATTAAGAAATAAAACATTCTGTTGTGTCAACCAAATATTACCTAAAAACTGCACAAGAAAAAAAAAAAATCCTTGTGCTGGTTGCTATAGCAGCAGAATCAAAAGCATCCATAACAGAATGATCTTTAACCTATAAAGGAGAAATGCTTTGCCGAACAAAGTGTAGATTGTGGTTCACCAAAGGTATTATGTGTGTACTTTTTATTTTTGGACTAAATTAGTTTCAAACCAGGATGAGAAATATCAATTGAATCTTTCACTGACAGATTTGCTGTATCACTAAGCATCTCAGTAGTGTTAAACCTTTCAAAAAAAGTACTACAAGAGATTGTGGATCATGGCAGCATCTCCCTCTTTATCTCCCCACTCTGCACATTCCTCAGATGGTCATCCGTGTCTCGCAGTAGTATTGGATCCCATCTGTGGGAAATTGCATTGTATAATTTAGTGAGAACCCTTCTTCTACTCCTCGTCCTTGCTTCAGCGTACCCCATACTCACCCACACCTGCAGAGCTGCCCTCAGTTTACATTTACAGAAGCTCTCCTTTGCCTCAGGACATTACTGTGATATAATTATATTGCTCACCATTAGTAAGAAGCAGAGCTTCAAAGTTGAAGTTATGGTCAAATGTTTTTCTGTCCTGGTACATAATTAAGCTCAAGGCAGACAGGAATTTCTTTAGGTTCAAATGCTTGCTGAAGTTGTAAGTAACTTGAAGGAAAAAGGCTTGGAGATTGTTGAGTCCTCTGCTGTTTGGAGTAGTTGGGGTTACATACAAATTGTCACGTAAACACTTAAAGACACATTATTAAAAGATGAAGATGCAGTGGAGATTCTGCAGTAATGAATAACCTCAGATCACTTCTCCTCACCACATTCCTGACTTCAATTCTGCTGGGAAGTGGTAGCGTTGAACATGATCAGATAGGATCTGGGATCATTACAGAGATGTGGAAAGGTGCTTCACTTGTGAGCAAATAAGAGTCAGTAGCAGTTCCACAGGAAAATTAGTATGTAAGCTTTTGCACCTGATAGGTTACTGAAAGCTTGTGTTGAATATTTGATAGATTTTGTTGAATACAGTGATGGAAATCAAGTCTTACTTTGTGTAGTGAGTAATAACATTTTTATTATCTGTTTATTTTAGGTTGGAAATCTCCCAAATGATTATATGATAACCCTTAAATATGTCCCGAAGATGGATAGTCTGGTATGTACAACCACTTCAAGTTAATCCCAATAAAATAGCCCACTGGAACCAGTGATGGCTATAATGTTTTATACCTAGTCCTATGTCTTAGTAAGTTACAGTTAAATAATTGTTATTTTACTTTTCATATGCTTTTAAATTTAAAAGAAATGTGGAGAGATCCCTGCAGTCACTTAAAACTTTTTTCACTACAGGTTAGAAAAATGTTTCTTCATTTTAATTTTTTTTAACATTTTCTCTGGAAAAAGTCAAACTATGGTATTATTTAATCATGTCAATTGGAAATTGTTGCTTTCTTAAACAAGCAGTTTCTTTCTAACTGTGCTTTGACATTTATTGTAGCAAGTCTTTCTCATTTAAGCCAGTGGAAATGCCATTGAAGCACAATACTTAGTAGCCAGTGAAGAGAACCCTTAGTTCAGGAAATGGTAGTGTCAGTAACTAAACAGACCAGTAGAAAGTGAGGACATTATTTCATTCAAACATGCCTTTATTATTCTTTCTATATAATCCCATAGTTGATACGAAGTAATACTTTCAAATAAGCATAATCTACCTTCTTTAAAATGTTATAATGTTTTGTAATAAAAACCTTGTCATATTATTTTACTGCTTATTCTACTAAATATTTTTGATCATTTTCCTTAATTAAAAAAAAAAATTAAGAATAATGCATTGAAAATGCTCTCTTGGTTGCTGCATACACTGCAAGATAAAGGAGAGAAGGAAAAACGGTGAAAGCAAATATTCTGCTGAATGCAATATTGAACTATATTTTTTAAGGAAAGAAAAAAAGTAAGGAAAGGACGAGTTTGTCAATTAAACTAAACAATATTGTGCCTGTCTCATAGAGTGAATCATTTTACACATACATTAGTAGCTGGAAATCATCTGGTAGATGTAAGTTTTTGTGTTTGTGTCTGTGCAAAGTTTTCATTGTGAAAATCCAATTTATGTGTGATACACATGTAAAAATTCATCCTATCCTACAACATTGTAGCAAATCTAGCAATATTCCCTGTTGATATTCGAGAACGATGCCAGAAACAACATTCTCTGAGACCTGTATAACACAAACTAAGATGTCTGGAGGAAAAGAAGTCTGTGTGATGGTGAAGGACCTTGAGCTGTGAGGTTGTGAGGTATTATGACAGACCGGGCAGTATTCTTGAGTTTTGTTGGAAGCTCGAGGCTTTTTCTAACTTAAAGTACCTTAGAAAATACAGTGTAAACTTGTTTCCTTGGACAGAAAAACTCTGCAGAACAAATGATATGGAAGTCAGGCACTAGATCCTATATAATAGAATTAAAATAATGAAAAAAATTCAATTTCTGTAAATAGCCAATTTCCAGAAAAAAGGAAGTAAGACTGACTGCCACCATCCCCTGGTTGCAGTGCTTTTTGAAATTCAGTTATTGTGGTGCCTGATATGATGAGATTCACCTCTGTGGAGTACAGACATAGCCCGAGTACTGCTCCTCAGCCCCAGCCTCCAGGTTAAGCATGGCAGCTGGTGGGCAAAAGCCAGGCTGGATCAGGGCTGTTCCTTCTGCTGCAGTCCTGGGGAGGCTGGCACTATGGATGGAGAGCAGGGGGCCTGCTTGAGCAATGAGTCCTGGTCATTCTCACCTTGCTTCATGGTTCGGTTTTGGCTGCTAGTACACACTTTATTTTCTATAGTTAAAACACCACATCATCTTGCTGCATCATATCCAGAAACTCAGATCCAGTTTACATTTATGATGAGCGGCCAAGAAATAAATGGGAAGAAGAAAAGTTCAGAGCCAAGATTTCCATATTCCCTTTGCTTGGATGCCACTTTCAGCTGTGGTGATAGAAGGTGCAGCTCTTGGCCACATGCCTTCTCAGGAGGAAGTATTCAGCGGTATTCACATCCCACTTTGCCAAATTCCTCTCTGGGGATTTCAGGTTGTGTTATGCATACCACAGCAAAGGCTGGCTGAATAAGTAGGTTTTGCTTTGGGTTCTGCAAGGTCCTTGCAAGCTGGGAAACCCATGGCTTTGCATAAGGCGAATGCCCTTTGTTCAATCTGAAAGTATTGAAATAGTGCTCTGCAATTTTTTTCAACAGATTTCATATCTTCATTGCGTGCATAAAGTGGGAAATGTACTCAAGGTAGCAAGTCTTAAATGTAAATGACTAAAAGTAGGAAGGCAGGGTGAATGCAAAGCAGATGGAAAGCTAGTGTAGTGCATGTAACAGGAACAGACTGACCGAATCCATTAAACAGAAGAGTTGTTGCATTATGCACTAGCTCAAGACATCTGAGTGGCTTAGAAAGTAGTCTTGCATAGAGTGAACTGTGTAGTCTAAGCTGAAGGTTAAAAGGCAAAGATGACAGCAGCAGGGGCTGAACTCAGAAGAGGAGATAAACTTAAAACTTTCAGATAGATGTAGAAAGAAAAAGCTAAATGAGGTCTACGTGAAAGTACAAGGGAAGTCAGGCTTGCAGTTGCCTTAAAAAGTAAATCTTCATCAAATTTTACAGAAAAAAGCAGAGTTAAACCTCCATTTCTCCTTGCAAACAATGTCACATTTCTTAATGTTAACAGTTTCATCCCTGTGTTTGGTAGATATTGAGATTGCAAGTGACTGCACAGCTTGATATTACTGAAAAGAAAACCTGAAGCTCTTGTGAAATGCAACTTTGTAGGTCAGAACGATTCAGTCAGAGGAGACTCCCACACACATGCTAAACCATGGGAGCAATAAAATAGATTCCCTGCTGGAATCGCCAAATGCTCACTAGGAAAAGTGGCAAGCTTTTGCTAGTCCCTGCCAGAGGATAACACACAAAACCTCAGAGGGAAAGGGTTTCCAGGTTTGCAGTTCAGGGAAGCAGACGTTCCATGTTTCCACACCAAAGCAGAGGAAAATGCATTGTCTATCTCATGAGGGCAATGGGACATGGCACAACACATGCTGCTTGAAGAGAGTACATTTCAACAAGCTTTCCTTCTGCTTCTCCTCTCATGTTCTTGTACCTGAAGGAAAAAAGGGAAGCAGAGAATCAAGCCAAACATCATCTATTTCACATTTTGTTTCATTCTTTTTTTAAGTAATTATTGAGATAATTACAGAAGGTGATAAAAAAAAGTAAAAAATCGAGTGGAGCTGAAGGATATATTTTCATTCAGTTCTCTAAGCCTGGAAGCCTAATAGTTTGGTTAGTCTTTGAAAGTGTGAAGTGTGTTTTTCTTCATCAAAAACATTTACACATCAAGGCAGAACAACACCTGTGTCACTGAGAAAGTAATTTGTTGCCAAGTGATGATATTGATAGTAGCAGATAAATTTTTTTGAATGAAGAATCTGCATGCAGGTTTATTGCAGAAATTGAGTAAAATTAGATTAAGTCCAGAAGCAGATACATGCCAAACGTTTACTGTGCATTGCAGAAGATGGAGTGGATGGATTCAGTGGATGCTGCCCATCTGTTGGGCAGCAATTGGAAACTGGTTTAGTGATACTGAGAATACCTAGTGTTTGCTGTGGCAAGATCTTCATAGTTGGAAGGCTTTAATGATCCTAAGACATTTTGAACCATTAAAAAATGCCTGCACATATGAAATAAATTCTCATAACATTCACCATTAAAAATTCAACATTTATTGGGAAGGCATTTCCAGGTACATGTTGCCGTGTGACTAGTGCATTACCTGTATTTTTGCTGACCATACTGAGTTTGAGTTTTTCCTGGTCTGAGTGGCTTTTTTATTTACTTGACTACAGCTATGTAAATCTAAGTGAAAGAAGTTAATGGCTCCCTACAAAGCAGCAAGATGAATGACCAGGTTTCAGTCACATGAACAGCTGTACAAACTTTACCGGCAAACTAATTGCATAGGTGTCAGTGAAAGGATTTGCACTCCGTTCCAGTGGCACAGATATGGCAGATATCATGACAGGCTGTGGAGAGCCCTTTGTCAGCAAAAACTCAGGAAAAGAAAGACTTTTAGATCTAGAAACTGTTTTTAGTTTAGTGAAAAAGCTAAAGAGGAGTTAACTGAGCTAACTAGTTTAAAGGTGGATAAAAGCACACATGGATTTAATGCAAAATGTTTATAGAAACCTTCCTCAGAAGAGATTTAAATCAAGGATCTTTGGGGTTAACTGAGTCATGTAGGGTAACAATAATAAAATGAAAACTGAGACTGGTTTAAAGAAAGTATGGAGAAAATTGTTAAAGCAGTAGTTATTTAGGAAATAATAAATAGGTTAATAAAAACATGGAAGCGGGTTCATAGTAGTATGTTCCAGGGCTCAAATTCTCATCAGACTGATGCTTAGCATCCATTAAGAATTTAATGAAGGGATGGCACTGAACAGACAACTCTAAATATCTCAGTGTCAGTGAGAATAGAAATTTTACCAAAAGGATCACGTTAAAGAAGACAAATTTTAATTTAGACTTTCAAGGTAATTTAAATTGGAAAGAACAATCTAATCTACTTTTGCACATTGAGTTGCTTAACTAGTTTTTGCAAAAGTCAGATATTTAATTTACCTCTCTGTTTCTTTTTATCCCCTGACAGCCTAATCACTGTTGGTTGCATTTGATGGTGCCTGAATTTTCAAGGAGTCTGCATAATCTTCTCCAGAAATTTTCAGATATTTCAGATATGTCTGATGTTTTAAGCAACTATTCAATCATCAATAATCTCACAAGGATAATTAATGATCTTATGGCATGTCTAGCTTTTGATAAAAATAAGGTAATCTAATACAATATTTCTACTTTTATGCTGGATATTTTTATTTGAACTTTCTTTTGCACAGTACATAGTTTAAAAATGTCCAAAGCTTAATTAGATTTGCTGTCATATCTAGTCCTGTACATCTGAAATCCTTCTTTGTTTAGAAATGCACTGACTACACTGTGCTAATTTTGGCTAGTTGTTATCTCCTGTTTCAAAGGAAAATTACTTGGAATTACACTATATACAATGACCTGTATACATTTATTTAAGTAGTCAAAAATGTAACCATCATCCTTAAGATGATTAATTCATTCTGGTCTGTTTGAAACAGGCAAAAATCTTCCTTGCACATCCATCTTAAATTACTCGTTTTGCTAGTGATCCTAATATAAATTTAAAGATGATGTGGTTGAAGCTATTAATCTATGCTCCGTATGTATCACAGTGTGTGAGGCTCTGAAAGCTTCACCATGGTTTAATAACTTTTTTATACAAATACACAGCGAAGACTAGAGGACATCAGCCAATTTCCATGTGTTTCTGGATGCCAACAACAGCTGGAAGTATTCCAGGAGTCTCACTCAAGAGAAGTCTTATTCTCTTGTGTGAAGCTCTAACCAGTCTATCAGTAATTAAAAATAAGTTCTGAAGTCAAAGATTTTGTCCCAATGACCAAAAGGGCCAAAATCCATCATGTTCTTTGGGGAAAAGTTGTCATCTTCCACATATGTTTATTTTTATCAAATAAGTGTTTAGATGTTGTAATTGCACCTTTTTAACATCCAGAATTAATCAAATGCACTAAAGTACTCAATCTCATTTAGAGTGGCATTACCTTGTAACTTTGTCATATGCTGGCATTATATTGTTGAGAGTATTTAGACATCCCCTACCTTTCCATTTCAAACTGAATTCTGTCCACACTTCAATGTGTTTCCCACCCCACCCCCCGCCCCCTATTCCTGCCCTGATGAGTCAAAGCACTCAGCTGGGTTGTGGTTGGGGAAGAGGAATTTTATCTTATAGAATGAAGAAGTAAGTATCCTGTAATTCAGAGAAACAAATAGCTATTGATTTCATCAGAGAAGAATGATGTTAGATCTAATACTTTCAACATTAAACCTAAAATAATTTTGGAGCCAATACTAGGAAGTTTTCCTTAGTACTTATTTAACCCATGTTCTTAACCTCTGTCCTTATTCTTGGGAATTCAGAGTAACCCCAGGCCAAATTTGACCTGCTGACATAAGAAATAGTTGTTATGAAAGTTTAAGTCAGGTAAAAAGAAAAAAAAAGAAGATAACCATCAATGATCTTTACATGGACCTCAGTCTTGTTGTTTAGTCTGGCATAACACATTTGTCTGTTAAGACATCAGAGTGATTTGGCTTCCTTGTTTATAGTTCTGCTCTTATTTTTAGGTACATTATCAGGGATCACAGCCTGCTTCTGTGCAGTAGTGTATCCCTACTATTGTATTCCATTGCCTGTACTCTTACGACAATAGCTATGAATTGTGTTGTGTTCCTGTGTTCAGATTAAAAGGATCATGTGGAACATTGCAAAGTAATGTGAAATCAAGGTAATTTTTTAATGAGGAAAATACATTTTTAAAAGTCTCTTCATTTTTAGCATAGGATGGGAGACTGTCTTTCATTCCTTAGCAATTTCACAACACTGGATTAATAATTTATTTCTATTTACGAAGCTAATTTAAAATCCTCAGATTAGAGGGCTTGTATGTTTTTGTGAAGATTTTATACAGCAAATTTGGTCTTCTGGAGGTTAAAAATCTAAACTGTTTTCTGTCATCTGGCTATTTTTATCATCTATTGAGGTGCTGAAATGAGCGTCTCCCTTGACCTTCTTTCAAGATGAATTCTATATTTTACCCTAGGATTTTGTAAAAGAAAATGGTCACCTTTATGAAGAAGGTCGCTTCATTCCTGAGGATTTTTTTAGGCACTTTAATAGTACCATTGAGGTCTACAAGGAGTTTGCAGACACATTGGATAAGAATGACTGCATTATGCCTTCAACGGTAGAAACACCAGAGAATGGTAAGATAGCTCTCATTTTGGGGAACAGAATCTAGGTAGATATAAATGGGTGATTTTCCTTCGATTTCAGAGATGCTGTATCTCCATGTCTCCTTTTTGCTGCCAGTTAAAATTACTACCAACACTGAAGCTTGTATTTCTGTTCTAAGTTGAGTTCTATCTGGCAGTAAAACTAGTGCCATCATTCCTAGTGACATCATTCCTTAATGTAATCCAAATAACCTCGCAATACCCTGCTCTGTTTCTTTTCATCCCAAATATATCCTGAATCATCTTTTTACATTGTTGTTCTTCTTATTGTCTAGTAAAATGCTATTTAATTTTTATAAGGCAGTAAAGGAGCCTAAGATTGCACTACTGAAAGGATATGAAGCTAGGACAAGTTATAAATTGCTGCAGCCTCAAATCACCTCCATATTCATCCCACTCCTCCTGAAAAGGTCCATGTTTATTTCATTTAAAAAATTTAACAAGCTCAAGTCAGGCTCCTACAGTTCATTCTCATCCTTCCAGTAAATTGAGGTTTTGTATTCTCTTTTCTTTTACTCTCTCTAGTGACAGCTATTAGCTTTTTAATTAGGGCAACTTATCCAATTGCAGTTACACCAGTAGTAAATAGAAGCAGATCAGTGCCATAACCTAAGAACTTGATTAAAGCAATTGCTTTTCCAGAATAGCTATTCAGTAGCAGCTCAGTGTGTAGACACATGTGCCTCTTAATAAGACTTTTTTCGGCTTAATCCACTTTATAAACATCCCTGTAGCCAGGGTTTTAAAACAGCCCTATAGCCACATCAGAGTAGCCCTGTACCCCACCATCTTATATAGAGGGAACTGTATTTTAAGTTACATAATGCTGACACACTCATTTTCTATTTAGATTCCAGAGTCGCTGTCACAAAAACATTTTTGTTTCCTCCCGTTGCTGCCAGCTCCCTTAGGAATGACAGCATTGGCAGTAACACTAGCAGTAACAGTAAGTACAAGTGATTGAATTAATGTATTTGTCTCCATTTTGTTCTGGTAGCTGGTTGTTATGAGAGCTCAGAAGAAAAGAATGTCATTAATTGTGCAAATTAATGGGAAGTTACTTGTGCCTGATGGTGTACCATGTGTTTCTCAGCTGTCATACCAAAATGCAATGAACTTATCTAATCAAGATTTAGAAATACTATCAAATTACCATGGTGTGACAGCTCTCTACAACTTGGAGAGGGCAGATGTCTTCGTTTTGGCTGTCATGAGGTCTTACTAGTCATAATGGCCTCAGCAAACTTGGTTGTCCCAGATACCTCATTTTAACTCTCAGAAAAGGAAGTTGCTCCAGACAATTAGAATAGCTGTCCAAAATCGGGCCCAGGGTACTCACATGCACAAAGAGATTGCCTGTACATTGCATTTTGAGAGTACTGTTGATCCCAAGCTTGACACCAACTCTGAAGACAGTCCTCGTGTTTGCTTGCTCTAGTCTCAGTAGGGCCAGCTCCACGGTCAACATGCTTTTAGTTGAGGTCAAGGACAAAGTGACTACAGTTTTAACAGGCTGTAATCTTCTCTCTGGCATAGCCATCTCCATGTTTCTCATCTGTCTTGGTTGGTGTATTACATGACTGGTCACTGACAGATAAGAGAGCTCAGAATTGTTGCTGTAAGAGCCTCAACATTGCCTGTCACAAAGTCAGAAAGAGTATAGGAATCTGAGGTTAGGAGAAACAGTGAAGTTTCAGGCGCTTTTACTGACATCATGTACAAAAAGGTGAGTACTCTCTGGAGCTTTCCATGTGAACAAAAGAAGGGGATTTTCCTTAGGGGTTCCTGAAATGCTGATTAAAGCTTAACCATGTTGTTGTTTCCCTTGTTACTGTTTCCTGAATGCACTGGGATGACAATGTGAATCTCTTCTACAATTTCCCCCTTTTGCTTCACAAGCATCTATGTTATCTAAATTTGTGATGATTAAGTGTGTGGCTGGTACTCCTTGAGCTTAAGAAAACAGGGGCAAGGAGGCAACCTGAGGTAACCTGGTGGGCACGACAGTATCTTCTGACAGTGGGATAGATACTACTAAGATTTGGTTTCTTCTAATGCACCTTCTCTTGGGAATGGTGCATGCTATGCCTGCTACCTCTTAGTTGGCTCACAGCTGCTGTCAGATTTGACGCCCTTCCTGATTGCTTTCTAATTAAGAGGTCTTACGTCATCATTCCCCAGAACCCTCTGAGTACAGTGTTGGAACAAAAACCACCTTCAACTCCTGGCTGCCAGCCTGCCTCTCTTGAAAAGAGAAATCTCACTGCCATAAATTCCTCACCAAGAGGTCACAGAGCTGGCTGCAAACAACCTGATGAGCCCACAGCCAACTATGAGGCACCAGGAGGAAGCTAAAAAGCGCATACCTGTCTCTCTCAGATCTGAACATGTGATAAGTTTTGCTGTCACTGCTAGAGGAAGAATATTCAGCTGCAGCCTGAAGCAATGAGAATAGATCAAGGAGCCA
>NW_010311181.1:42863-59495 GCF_000700745.2 Antrostomus carolinensis | reverse complement strand
TCAGATGAAAGGAGTTTGATCCAGTACAGTAACAGGAGGGATGCCAGGCAGCACAGCGGAATGTGGCACCTGTGTCTGTACTGCAGAGGGAAGTGCAGAAGCAGGTTTATTAATCTTGTTTTATAACTGGAACTGATAATCAAGTATGAAAAGAGCCTAATTAAAATAATGCAGTAAGTCAAAGAAATTGCTTGGCTGGCCATATGCTGTACAGGTGTGTTTTAACTGATTATCACTCTCTTAAGCAATTTATTGGAAAATTGGATATCAGTTAACAGCCTTATGTAGAAATGACATGAGGACTGCATGTCTGGGGCTGGGAACAGTTTGAACTCGTAATCAGATTAAATTACATTAACTTGGACATTGGATGATGACTGCTTACACTTTAGCTATTTGTTTAGAGTTTTTTGCAAGGGGGGACCTATGTCACCTATATTGGCATCTCTGTCTTGCTCCCTGACAATGGTCTTCAGTGCTGATTTTAGTTTTGTCTTTGCTTTATTGCTGAGTAAGTTTTCAATTTTAGTTAATCCCTACCTTCTTGGAAGGCACAACAATGAATAAACCTTATTACTTCCCATGTGAAGACTCCCCAGCACAGGCAACCTTGTCTACCAGCTTCAATACTGTTCTCAGAACAGCACCATTAGATTCAAAATTGAAAAAGGAAAGCATTTAGAGAAATTTCCAGGGGAAACCTGGAAAAAGCATCTCCAGATGCAAACTACTGCAATTTAAAAAAAAATATATATATCCTTTTTAATTTTCAACAGTTTTAAATAGATATATTTAAAATTAATGGTTTCTAGACCACTTAGAAGCATTCACTGTATGCAGAAGAACCCCTCCAGATAAATAAATTTTGACTCTATTAATAAAGTCTGTCTAGTCAGATAACATGAACTGTTCTTAATTCTAAATTCAACTTAAGACAAACCAGAAATGCATCATTTAATAAAATAATTTGTGAAGTAATTATAATGGAAATTTTATATAATGGAACAATTATCCCATTCTCTTTTTTTTTTTTTTTTAATGGCAATAGTTCTGCTTTCTGCTTTCATTCTTGTAATATTGAATGTAGATCTGTGGCATGTTCCCATTCCATCTTTTTCCCCATAAAATTCTCAAACACCATACCTCCCTACCCCACCCACCCCAGTTTATTTAGGCTGGTTTTTTTTCTTCTCTTTGTGTTAAATGACTATAGGCCAATTTAAATTCCAATTAACTGTTTAAGTTCCAGTTTCACTGGTATTTCTCTGGATCATTATACTGTGCATAGCCCAGAGAATTCAGATGAGACGGTTGCTATGTAAAGAACAAGTGTCAGGATAAGAATTCTTGAGTCCTGATCTCTTCTTTCAGTGGTTGATCCAAACAATTTTTTTTTTCCACCAGATGAATCTCATATTACCCTGATTTAAGCTTAATTTACTAGCTGTTACACTTCTTACTCAGTGTGGTGCCATAGTATTATTTATATTTTCATGGAAAGTTCAGTGTTGCTTTCTTTCATTTTCACCTATAATTTCCTCACAATAATTTGGCTTTATTATTCAGTACTGAAAAGCTCAAAGAACAAATAAACACAGAGATGTCTACAAGTGTTTTTAGGAAGAAGGTCTACTTTTATTACACAAAGAATACTGTAGTTTAATTCAGTAATTGCACAACAATTTGAAAATGTTCACCCATGGCTTAATGCAATTGGTATTGCCTTCTGTGCCTTTGTTTCTTTGTTCCAACTTTATAGTTGATGGAAAATCCTAATGAACAGGTGAGAGCTGCTCTGAATTTTTATAGATAAGATCTCGTGGTAATTGTGTTGGAGCTGGGCAGAGGTAAAGTGAAAATTCCTTTGAGACAAATATAGCTAAAAAAAAAAAAAAATCAAGCCAGTGCTTTGAATCATAATTGAGTGCTAAACCTACACATATAGCTCAAGGTGGAGAGCAGCTCAATAACTTCATTGTGTAGCTGAGTGGTTTTTAATGTAAATATATTTTGTTCACAGCTTAATATCCCAATGTCCATGAAGACTATACATAAATCTACATCAGATGAGCTCATTTCCCAAGAGTTTCTCCCACAAGGTGCAGAGTGGGAGCTCTGAGAGGTGCTGGCCTGCTTCCACTCCCCTTTCGCACCTTTCGGGGTAGTCTATTTTAAGTGCATAATATGCTAACTGCAAAGCCAACAGTTCCTCTGGCATTGCCCAAGGAGTTTATAAAATTAATGATACACCTGGTTCCCCCTATTCCTTCTCCTACTCTGCCTTTACAGCTGCTCGGGAGTGGGAATCTTTCTGTGTCCATATGGAAGGATTAAAAACCTATTATCATCCAGCTTGCTTTCCTTATTTCCCCTTTCTTCATTAGGACACAGGTGCCTGTGAGGTTCTCCAGACTGAAAATTCTCCAACCTCTTCCATTTTGTATGTTACTGTAAATAAAAGGCACATGAAGAAACCTGCTGTGACTCATTTCATTCTCTCCAGATCTTTCAAGAGTCGTTTTACTTAAGAGTGAATCTAAATAACCTTTTGTTGTTTGCTTTTTAAGTTAGTTTTGGGTTACTTAACTTTTGAATTAATTCATACATAATCAAGTTATTAAAAAAAAAATAAAAAAATAATTAAAAGGTAGGCTGGGAAGGGTGTCACAATTTGACTGTGTTTAGGTTCTGTTCCTGGGTTACAGGTCCCCACCTGGAAAGCTAATTATGCATTCCTTTTGGTTTTCCATAGATGCCAAAGAAAGCATCTGCATTGGAGGTACCTTCTCAGAAATGAGATTTTTCCGCTTTTAGATATCTCATTGTAAGGGGAGCTCTTCTGTTGTCTAAGATTCTCTAAAGTTTGTGAAAAATAGTAAAAATGAGGATGCTAGACTATCACTGATTACCCTGCATACAGAATATTTATCTAGAAGTTCACATAGAAATCTGCATACTTGTTATGACATGCTGCCTGGCATTGCAGAGTAGGCAGAGGATTTTTGAGGTTATACAGTCTACTGTAACATGTTATCAAATAAATTATCCTCTATATGACCTGAAGAGTTTTTCCTTTGATTTCTATTTTCCATTTTTCTGAAGTTTGCAGGTCACCATCCCCATAGGATTTACATAATTCAGTTGTATAACTCAGCAGTCTCTCATTGGGAAGAATGCTGATGTAATTAGGCAAAGCAGTGTTGCATTTTTCTTGACTAGGGCACAAGAGCAATATCGGAATTTTCTTCTGAGAATATTCTGAGAATACAATTCAGATAAAGTAATGATAGGAATCGTTTTTGAGATGTTCAGGCTGGCTCTACCCAACTTGGGTCTGTCCATATTTCTTGAAGGTCAGTTCTGTGAGTAAACCTCCTCTATGTCTAATCTGGGAAAGACACTGTGATAAAAGATATACCCCTCCAGTTAATTTCTGCTCGATTTTCATGTCCAAGCAGGCAGAGGCAGACTAATCAATAGCCTCTCTTTTTCAGCTGATGTTCACCTCTGTAGAACTTTGTCTGCTATCTTTTCCTTCTACTCTGTAGACAGATTTCTTTCATGGTAAGCTAGCATCTGTTCTACTTGACCAATGTTTCCTTTTAGTGTGCCCAGTCTACCAGATATAAGTAAAATTCAAGCCCCTGTAGTCAGAAACTAGAGTCTGTAAACAGTATATGAGAGACAGAGATACATGTAGTATATAAGATACAGACTTTTTGTTTTCTTAGCTTTTAGTTCTGTCTACTGTGACTCCAGAAAACACAGCTGAATTTCAGAGATAAAAAGAACATTTGTGTAAAAGCTTGCAAAATGACAACCAGAAAATCTCAGAGAGTTGAAAATGAGTTGCTAGTTAATTATGAGAATGCTCCTTTCTAAACTAAAGTGTTTTCGTAGAGGCTGTTTAATAATCTACTAAATGCTCATTGCTTGATCCAGTATCTCATACTGTACATGCTTAGACATTTGCTGTTTCCATGAGTCACACAAATTTGTACCGCTACCCGTCCATTTTCATTTCTGTATCTAATCACCTACACTTTTCCAGTGCTTACAGTCTGGTTCTTTTCCTGTAATCTGACAATACACCCACCATTCGAGCTGCAGACACCAGATCTTTAAATTAACTAAAACTGGGTGGATGGTATCTAGACTAGCAGTCTTCTGTGGCTTACTTTGAGTTTCAGAAGGTGGATCCCAGGGTGACTGTGTAGGACTTTCCACATCCTGCTCTTGATTAAGTAGCTGGAGGGCCACATTTTAGTCTCAGCATGCATACAGCTCCCTGTGAGGACAATGGAACTGCTTGTGTACATAACAAAGTAGGTTGAGACTCTTCCATATAAAATTTAAAAAGCTATCAAGAAATGGTTACAACAAAATAACACATAGCTAGACCTCAAGGTACAAGGGTTTGATCTTACTGAAAATGTGAGACCTTTCCAGAAAGACATTAGAAGTGAAGTCAGTCTTATTTTGTTAAATTAACCTCCCTTGAGTGGCCTCATGTTGGTTGTTTATTGTTGGCAAGGCAAAGTGTCTCTCTGTAGTCAGTGGGATGTGTCTTATGGAACCTAAGCAAATGCATGGGGTGACAGATATCTTCTCTTTCAAAAAATCACTTTGTGTTGCAAAATAAGACCTTTAAAAATTGGTAAACCCAAAACTTTGAAGTGTGAGAAAGAAAAAAATCTCTACAAATGACAAAAAGAGAATTAGTGTTGGAACTATTCAACACAGCTGTTGCAGAAATGGGAGGAGCGTCACTGTGGTCAAAAATTTCCTGTGAGATTTTGTATGAAGCACACCTCATGCACACAGCCCTTTGAAGTATCTGTTCTGCTATTTAAGATGCTGTTATGTAGGTGATGCATAAAAGTGCTCTTGCTAATAGTGTTGCCCTGAAGATAGTTTTCTGCTATGAATCTGTCTTCGCTAACGAGAACATCTGTAATTACAGAAGAGGCACTTGGCTTCATTAGCAGCTCCAGCCTGCAAGGGATCAGCATAGCACTGACATCATTGCTGTCTCTTCTTATTGGCTTTGTTTTGGGAGCCATATACTGGAAGGTAAGAAATATTACATTTAATAGTTTACATAGCGATACTACATTTCGTAGCTATAGGGAGGCAGGAAGAACAGAGCCGTTCTGTATTTGAAAGCGAGACATCTCTTTTGATCTTCACTGAACTATGTGGCATGCAAATGTAAATCTATGTCAAATTCTTGAATTCCAGCACCAAAGTGCAAATCCTGTCTAATCAGTATGATAGCTGTCTAATTGGAAATTAAAAACATTGGATTCTCCTAATTTCCAAGTTCTTCTATTATGTCTTGAGAAGAGGATTCTTTTCCTGTTGCCTCTTGTGCCCCTGCCTACAATACCAAGGCTTTGATAGTAAAATTATACTAGTAGCACATGTATGTTAGAGGACAAGATTTAGCATTTTGCAAGATGACTTTGATATTGAAAATCTGAAGCAAGCTGAAAGATGCAACAATTCTTTAGGGTGTTGTTAAAGAAAGCTTTAGAATATTTATATTTAATGCATTTTCTGCCTAGAAAACACATCCCAAATCCAGACCAGAAAGTGATGAAACTACACAGTGTCATGACTGTCAAGAGGAAAATGAGATAAGGTATAGTGCTTCACTTTATATATATATATACAAATGTAAGTTTATCTTTAAGAGCTACTTCCTGAAGGTTTTTCTCTAGCTCTGAGACAAACACAAAAAATCTCCAAACACAAAGTCTTACTGTAGAGGTAAAATGTGTGCTTAAGATGTGGCCTTTAAAGAGCTTCTAGTTTAGATATAATAATTTATATGGATAAAAAAATAATTTAGAAAAAAATCAGTATAACTCAGTCAATCAAATATACATTAAAAATAACAGTTGAAGACATTCAAAGTTGCTTGGACATGACTTTGACAAAGAAGTCTGTGAAATTCAGAAAAGGACTTAGTGATATTTTAAGTTTGAATAGTTAATGCTAAAGTGGTTTTAGAGTATTATTTAACTTCGTATTTCAGGGTGTTGGGTCAAATTTTAGCTATAAGGGATTAAGGGAAAGATCTGAGGCAGAAGGACAGATCTTTTCCTGAAGGCTTCCCACGCTGTGTGAAATGCCTGGTGCTGCTCACTGTTGAAGGTAGAAATAGGTGAGGTTTTGATCTAGGAGTCTGGTCACAGGAGCTGAAATTTCCAGTGTTTAAACTTTCTAGAGTAATAAATTCTTAAAGCAAATTTCCTTCATGTACAGTACCTGTAATGGAGACCGTGTATTCAGCAAGTATATTAATTGCTACAAATTACTCATCCTGCACCTCATCCTCACAGGTATTAAAACTTGTGAAATGGAACATTCACCTTCCTTTTAGCTTCACAGGAAATATAAAATATTGCTTTATAGGAAGAAAAGAGGAAAGAGGAAACAATTAGTCAAATGCATGAGATGGCCTAACAGGAAATGTAAACAGGTTAAATTCTCCATCAGACGTCTTCTTAAATGCATGGCATGTGGTTTTTTCTCCCTCCTCCCTGAGAAATGTCTAATATTCATCTATAACTAGGAAGACCTAATAGCAAAAATAAATGCTTATACTTTGGATTCCTTTTTATTATAACTAACTGATAAAACCTTCCCTGAAACACTAGCATTGTAGTAATAAAGTACTTTTTTTTTTTTTTCAGTATGTTGCAGCAAAAAGAAAAGGAACAACTACAAGTGTAGCTGTTGCTTTTTCTCCCTCAACACTGTTACTGTTTCGTGTACTGGTAAGTTGTTACAGTTGACAGTCTTACCATAGGTTTAGTAACTTTTGGCTGCTGAAATATAAAATGCTTCAGAGTCCATTTTGGGTAAAAAATAAAATAAAACTTGTTATCAGTAGGCTTCATTTGTACCTAAGATCTTTAGCAGCTAATGTAGTTAATTCTGTAATTAATTAATTAATGTATCATTAATTTAGGCATTTGACTTTTAACCTGAATGTTAAAAAATGAAATATGCCGGAATTCCAAAATGAAGGACAGCTCCTGCTTCTTCTTTTTGTCATGAGAGCTGATACGGAGAAGTCTTCAGGTGTTGTCCTACAGCTGTTTCAAAACAGTGTGACCTAAAAAACACAATCCTTAAACTAGCAGGTGAGTGTAGGAGAACAGGCCAAGTAGAGCTGAGCTTCTCTTAATTGTTGCTTACTCAGCACAGCTTGCCGTCTCTGTAGCCTTATCAGATACATCATTCTTGCTTTAGTATGTAAGAGTGAGCAGCAAAGGTGAGTGAGCTTTCTCGGTTCCAGCTGTTCTCTGCAGAACGGTGCACATCTCTGGCAAGGGGCTTCTTACCGCAGGATTTGTGCTGTACTTAACCCACAGCATCTCTGTCAAGGGTCTGGAAGGTTCGGGCAGTGCTGAATGCTTCACTTTATGTTGTGAGTGGAAAGGGCGGTGTAAGTGTATAACAGGCAATCCAGGTTTTGCAGTTCATCCTGCAGTGGTTGCTCTCAGGTGTGTTCCAGAGTGTTTGTTTTGATCAAGCTATAGCTATAACTGGAGAGATTTCCAGTCTCCTTAACTGCTTTGTTCTGACATCTGCTCACTGAGAAGGGAAATCATCACTGCATTGGACAAGTCACTTGATTTTTCCAAAGATGTAATCTCAGTTTGGTATTGGCTTGTCCAGATGACTTCAAGGGATGTTTACTGCCAGAGAGTGCCAGGTACAAAAATGCCAACCATAACAGTTCTGTAAAACCATGAGAGTTGTTTCATCACCATAGATTACATCAGTGAGCAATGAGCAGGCAAGTGTGTTCTTAGACCAGGAAAGTACATCCTATAACAGTAATTTTTATTTCAGAATAAAGCAATGTCTATGCAAGTGTCATTGAATTTACCTATTTCCAAAATTATAAGAAAAAATGTCTATGTACTATGTCTGTGTAAAGCTCTACTGTTTAGTAATACAGAGATGAAAATTAATGAGCAAAATTGTAATTTCTGTTTTTTCTCTTCAGGCAGGTAACAGTTCCATGTTCGCTTCATAAATGAAGCAGCTTTAAGCACATTCATATTCCTTCTGGAGTGACAGACTGAGTCTGCATCTGTTGTTGCTGCCCATGACTCCATAGACAAGATATAGAAATGAGGACAATTTGTGTTTGTTACTGTGAAAGCAACACTGAATTGAACAACGACAAGAAGAGTGTGCACTTAGCAGGACTGTATCTTATGTGAATATCTACCTTGTGTGGCATTTGGGGATTTTTAATTGCATTAATACTTGCATCTGACTCTGGCAAACAAAGTACATGTCCTGAACAAAAAGCATCTTTCAAATGCCTCCAACTATGTGTGATCATTGAAAGTCATAAATACCTTTGCATCCTTAATTTAAGTTCTGTGTCCTCTACCTTACCTTGGTGTCTTCAGATGGAGTTCTCTGAAGTGACAGAAAATGCAGAAATGGATATGGATAACATACTCTTCAATATTGTATATAAAACTTGAAAACAAAGTCATGCCCTGGACCTGTGTTCTAACTTTGTACTTATAAGGAGCTGTGTTTGTGCCTGGCAAAGGTCGTGTGTACAGCAACATGTGGTCTCTGTTGGGTGCCAAGTGGCTGGTTGCCCACCCCGGAAAGCCTCAAGAATTCAGCAGCGCTGGTGGTCTCTGTTCAGGAGAAGCAAATACTGGATGAAGACAAAGTAAACAGGAGGTGAATGCACCTCATGGAGTTTCAAAGCATTAAGAGTAACTGCTGGTGAAATTTCCAACCATGCCAAGGGAAGGGAAAGTAAAGAGTCTGAGTTGCATTCAAACGTCAGAATAAAGACAAACCCATGAAATGCATTTTAGATGCTGAAGATGTATGCCATTGATACCTTGTCTTTAAGTGTATAGCATAGAAAGTCTGAAAGATCCTGAGAGTGTATTTAGCTTTTACTTACATCAGCTGTAATTATTGTTTGCATGGTTTTTCAGTGATTAGTAAGCTTTAACATCCTGGCATTCTCCACTCTTAAAGTTAATTCTCTGAAAACAAAGGGCTTTGTTTCCCCCTTGTCTTCTGCATCTGTTGCTGTTACGGCATCCATAGAATCTGTGCAGGACTGATGTACAGACATGCATTTTCAAGTAAATCCTAAAAATACCCTGGTAAAAGTTACAAATGTAGCTGTGCCTCTTTTCATCTTGACTCTTTCCAGATAATGGGTATGAATTATTTATCTGTATTAGGGGTTTGTACTTCAGAAAGTAAAGGTAGCTCACTTCAGATTGACAAAGTGCCGTCTGTCATCAAACTGAACAGGTCAGCAAGAGTTTTAGTTTAAGTGACTTTAAAACTTAAATAAACCCCTTTTAATGTTTTACATAAAGTTGGAATTCTCTTTAAAGTATATAGTTACTTAATTTTTTTAAGAATTCTTGTGGAAATTTTAATCATCTGGTGAATTTTCTGAGAACCATGCAAAAAAGTGACATACATACAATGTATACATGCCTGCCTGTGTATGTGTGTGTAAACTTTATTAGTAAAACTATTTGTCTTTCATACTTACCAGAAAGAAAGAACCTCAAAACCTTACTATATTTGATGACAGAGCTTATGTGTGCATGTAGCCACTCTACACTGAATTTTGACCCTATTGAGATCAATGTCAAAACTTCTCATAAATTCACTGATACAAGGATTTGATCATGTGGAATCATTTGATCACTGAGGCTTTTTGCACTTCCTGAGTCTCAGAAAAGGGTCCTCAAGTCCTACTCAGGTGATATAAATTAGCATAGTTCCATAAATGTTAACAGAGCTTTGGGGTTTGCATCATCTGAAGAACTTCCCTTAGACTAGATCGAAAGAAGCTTTGTGTGAAAATTAGGCTTTCATTTTTAGTCAGAAGATGCCGGAGCACTCACCACTTAGTGAGACATAATCAAGGTTGCTCATCACTTCTGAAAAGCAAGTGCATTCTAAATTTTAGCTCTGCAAAAATCAAACAACAGAATTCCTAATCTGCAGCTGTCTCATTCGATATTATGTAGTTCCTTACTCACCAGACCCTCAGTCTTTGTGTTTCTTCAGTTATCCTGAAAGAAATGTCAGCATGACCTAATTGATGGGAAATTTACACCTTATTGCTAATGCAGAGAATAACTACATAGTGATTTTGACAGAGCGGAAAAGTGTACACAGTAAATGGAAGCAATTATCCTTACACATTTAAAAAAAACCCCTTAAATACTTCATGTTGCTATACAATATGTTCTCAAAACAGACTTATGTATTTGAAGTTTTACAGTGTTTTTCTTAAATTCAGTTGAACAAAAATCTTGTATTTATTAATGTTCTTTGTTCATAAGAATGTTAGTTTTCCTAAATGCATTTTTTCCAGAAAATCAATTGCAGAATAATGCTGCACATTGGTGTGCCCCAAATTATACTCGGATATTCAAAATGCACAATGCTTTAGGCTCCTTAGTCTACTGTTCAGTACTATAGAAAATATTAGTTGTAAATTGAAATATACATTAAACCCAGATAAACTGCTGCAAAATGTTCACCTTCTAAGAGTAACATCTTAAAATAGTAGCTAAATCACTTTCAAATAATGTCAGATACTTTAATCTCCTCTGTGGAGCAAGGTAAATTTAAGGCTACACAGGAACAGAGAGAAAATTCATGTATAAACCTTCCAACTTCACATCACAGGCATTGTTTTTTGAATATGCACCAAAGGAGTCCAATGCACGGAGTAGCAGAACTGTTGTTGTTGCTCATGGTTTTCCTGTTCTCTGCACCCCCTTTTGAGAGATCTGAACAAAGCATTGAATGTTTTCGATCATTTTGCAAAGCAGGAGGACAATTCTAGACATTTGTGGATACAGTGGATGTCATGGCACTTGGAAATGTGATCATGAAAGTATCTGACAGTTTCTGTGCCCAATTTGTCTACCCACTGAGGAGGCCCTTACTTTGGACACAGTGAAATTTTGAAATACTACTGACTAGTGCAACATGTTTGAAATCAATGGAAGTAGAATAAGTTACTGTTCAGTGGGACTAGGGATAGCAGAAATACTCCTTTAGTTGCTTCTTTATCCAGTTGTAGCCTATTTGACTTCTGAAGAGTGATCAGTTTTTCAGTCTTCTTTTTGGATAGACAGAGCCCGTGCATTAACACAGTTAGGAGAGGAACACCCTTTCTGTTAAAATGAAATTGGGGGAAAGTGAGTGTTGTAATTTTTTTATACAAAAGTCAATGAAATTTGTTTTTCAGATATATGTGGTTTTGTGATAAACTAACATTTTTAGATTTCCTTTGGAGTAGTTGAACTTAGCATGCAATAAATAGTGGCCTTGTGAGAATAAAAAGCAGATAGTGATATACTGAGTAACTCAATGTGCTACTTTAGATGTGTGTTTACAATAAGAAATTAATGGTACTTATTTCATCACAAGGTCATTTTATAAGTAAGCTTATATAATATACTATGGAGTATGTGTACAACCTGCACATTTTTTAGATTCTGATCTTCACCAGGTCTGTTTTCTCTGTTGCTCTCTCTAATATGCTGAAACTGTTCAGTACACACAAGTATTAAATTGAAAAGCTAACTGTATGTATAAAGTACAGATATTTTAAGTTAGATTTACATTTAAGAATTATCCAATATTCTTCAATTCAGGAATCTGATTCAACTGTCTATTAGATGCAGATCTACAGTAATGGTGGTATGTTGCTATTATGTTATCAAATTGATGGAACGAGGAAACTTCAGACTCTTTAGTGATAGAGACACAGAGGTTTGCTGGTAGTATCGTGGGCAAATTCATTTATTTCAGTGTAAATGTCAGCACAGTCTTACATAGTTACATTCTGACTGAAGATAGTCAACAAAGTTTATAAAATGTGATGTGTATGTATATATATGTCTTCTTAAAGATAGATGTTTTCCCAGATCCTTTTTTATACCAGTTCAAATTTGGAATTTACATTATATACATATACTTTATTGTTCTAAATAAAGATATTATGCACTGCCAATTAATTAGTATATTGCATTATGTCAATCCCATTTAAGACCTCTTTTTAAGTCCTGTCATCTCCTGGAAGAATTTTCTGCTGGAATGTGTGCTACTAGATACAAACTCCTTCATAACACATTTCATTTCTTAATCATGTGTTTTGAAATCTTGTGCCACCAAAGTATGTGTCCTCATTATCAGCTTCCAGTGCTGATCCATAGTCTGTCTGTGATTATGAAAATTATTCCAACTTCAGAATTAAAACTTTATTACAGCTCCTTAATGAGACTGGATTTGTTTATGCCCTGCTTTAGGCAGTTTTTCGCATCCCATTCTTGCTATTAGCCACATATTTGGATTTTAATTTAATTTAATTTACCACTAAAAAGTCTGAATGTTGTTGATGCATTTCTTTTTCAGTAAGTGGCATTTACCAACTCAAAAATTTATTAGAAGTAGCAGGTTTTCAGCTGAGACCAGAGTTTATTCCGCAAGGACGGCACCCTTCCTTTCAGGTTTCAACAGTTTATTGTGTCTTTTCAGTAAGAAGCCCAGGAGATGAGGTTGGGAGGAAAGACTGAGCTGCCAGGGAGCTCTGGCACCTTTCCACTCCTAAGAGAGAATGAAAGGATGCCAGCCTACGAGGAAGAGAGAAACCTGCTGAGGCTTTTAACCTGCCTCCAAGAGAGGTAAGGAGCCTTGGAAGAAAGAGAGGCAAGTAGGCAGATATAGGAGGTTTACAAATAGAAGTGAGGTACAGACAGGACTGATGAGAAAGAGCAGAGAGCAGGGTTAATAGGATGGGAGACAAAGGAACGGGATTTGGGAATGGCAGAATTTAAGGCTGTGGCTTAAATTTAACAGCTTTGGTTGTTGGTCTGGACACAGCAAGAAATGCAGAGCTGATGAGCTTGAAGAAGGCCATGGAGCAGTAGAGCTCTTCATTGATGGCGTAGGAGAAGTCATGCCCTGAGGAGGAACACTGGTGGCTCAGGTGGGTCAGAGGTATGATGGACACTCATTTCAGCTAGGACTAGGTGGCCACCACATAGCTGCAGAGGTTGGAGGTGAGTATACTTCATATGCAAAGCAGCATTCATGTAACTAAAAGGAGGCAGACTTGACCTGTAAGTTCAGGAAGGCAGAATTCCAGAATCACAGAATGGCAGGGGTTGGAAGGGACCTCTGGAGATCATCTAGTCCACCCCCCCTGCCAAAGCAGGTTCACCTAGAGCAAATTGCACAGGACTGCATCCAGGTAGGTTTTGAGTATCTCCAGGGAAGGAGACTCCAATTATTAACAGTAGAATTAACAGCAGGGTACCTAACAATGAGATGTAAGAGCTCTTAACTAACAAAACAACTCTCACTGAAGCCAGGAGATGGTACTGGTAATCTGGAGAGTTGGGGTTGTCCAGCCTGGAGAAGAGAAGGCTCCAGGGAGACCTTATAGTGGCCTTTCAGTACTTAAAGGGAGCCTATAAGAAAGATGGGGACAAGCTTTTTAGCAGGGCCTGTAGTGATAGGACAAGAGGTAATGGTTTTAAACTAAAAGAGGGTAGATTCAAACTAGATAGAAGGAAGAAATTTTTTATTTTGACGGTGGTGAAACACTGGAAGATGTTGCACAGAGAGGTGGTAGAAGCCCCATCCCTGGAAACATGCAAGGTCAGGCTGGATGGGGCTCTGAGCAACCTGATCTCGTTGAAGATGTCCCTGCTTACTGCAGGGGGGTTGGACTAGAAGACCCTTAAAGGTCCCTTCCAACCCAAACCTTTCTCTTATTCTATGAATTGTAACATATGTAGATGGAGTGAAGGGAAGGAATGAAAGTCAGGAAAAAAGATGTAACTCTTCAGCCAGAGAGATTGCACCATTATGTTTTTGGTAGTCTGACTTACAATTTTTGGAGCCTTACATAATGCTGACTAACTACTCCCCACCACCACTGAATGTGAACCCTGCAGACTTAAATGTGCTAAAGGATCACGAGAAATATTTACCTTCAGTTTTCCAATGAAAAACAATGAATATAAATAGCTCATTCAGTGAACAAAAGTAAAGGCAATCTTTGTCCAAGGCACGGAGAGCATTAATAATAGCATTTTCCTACTTCTGTCATGCAGAAAAACAATGTTTATTATAATAAAGTACAGTTTCTTGATAGCAATACATTTGAACAGTTTGACACTTTTGTGAAATGACAGTATTTAGATGAGCTGGATATATGCCCACACCACATATACTCCATGTTACACTCCAGTGTAATTTCATTCCATGTTAACAAACGTGTTATTAAATATGTTTTTGCCCAAACTTTCTGAATGTTATTATGTAAGTTGTTTTTAGTTTTAACAAGATGGGTTGTTTCAGGATTTCACACTACATTAACAACTTACTTTCCTTACTACTCTTCATGTAGCCATTGATTATACATTTTCTTTCAAAGTTCAAATGTTTCTAAAATGGATTAAGTTTTGCAATAACTGCATTGAAGTAAGTGCCAACACAATCAAATTTCATGTTTCTATATGCTTAAAGGGAATGTGCTGGTGCATAGTAGAAAATAAGGCTAAGTTAAAGAAGACTGCCAAAATTGTGGAGTGGGGGAATGGAAGTTTAGCTCTTTCCTCCACCATATCATGAGGAAAGTTATTGCAACACATAACAGGAAAAATCCCAAATGAGATTATAGTTCCCCTGACTAGTGGCCCTTTCTGCAAGATCCCACAATAAGCAAGCAGGAACTAAAAATACAGACTAGACTTTTTCTAGACAGACCTTGGGCTGCTGGCCAGTCACAAAATACAGGGACAATTTTAATTCTTTTTTGGCAAAGAAGATATTTTCTTGAGCTCATGGAAAAATATTCAACTGAGATCACAAAAACGTCTTTGTCACCAGTTCTGCAGTGGGGGATAATAGCAAGATAGTAAAATTGGCCCAATTAGAGTGAAGAAGCTACAGAGCAGAATGTATAGCTTTTGTCAGTTTAAGTGACTACCCCAAGTGACAAAATGTCATCTTAGAAATTTCACCTTGTCATCTCCTACATTGTGATTGATGATTATTAGGACCCCACAGGTTATTTAATCTGTCATGTTCTTGAAGTTAAATATTTTAGACCTTCCTTTTTCTTGGCAATGCTGTCATCATTGACAAAACACAGAACATCCTTCACCTTTAGAAATGATAAAACGGGGATGTGTCTCAAAACCAATTAATAGCATCAGTGAAGGCAGAGACATAGCATCTAAATCTTTTGAATTGCATCCCAAGAATAATGCAATGAGTTCTTTGGGGTACTTACTACTTTGCCAGAAGTTGAGAAGAAATTATCCCATCGACATGGTGGTACTGCTCAGCAGTTTGTTGTTAAGTCCTGTTTCACACTGTTCCAGAGGAGTCCAATTGCCTCAGTTAGTAAGCACTGTGTTTTCTTGATTTTGTTATAAATGCTCTAACCTTTGAATCAAACAGATTTGTGCAAATGAACGATGCTGTTATAATTGGGTACTCACTGCATTCCAAATAGAATCACTGATACATAGTAAAGTTTTAAGCAGACATACTAGTGTACCTTTAATGTAGTGTGTGCATGTGTGTGGGATGGGAGGTGCTGGGGGAGGGTGTAGGAGGAGGCAGTGTTTGGATTTAGCAAACTTTACAGGTAACTACCATGAACTTCAATCATACACCCTGAAGGAATGGCTGCACATTACAGAATCTCTTCACAAATTCAACCCTTGGCGAGAGTGAGCCTCAGGATTGCCAAGTTCAATGTGCTGATCAAAAGTCTCGCTGGGTGCCCCACCCCGCACTATGCTCCCCAGCCATCCACAGCTCAGCACCGTCATCCTTCCTGCTCTGTGGCTGCACGTGCCAGAACCACACACACCTACCATGTCCCTGGGGGCACCTGCAATGAATCCAGCTGTATTTCCATATAGGCCACCAAGCTTATTTCACAGAGAGACAAAATCTGGCTTCGGTTTGCATGACTCAGACAAATCTGCATTTCTGCCTGGACCATAACTGGCAACTCCCCAAAGCCCCAGGTTTCCTCTCTTGCATACATACAACTTTGTGTCCTATCACTATCCAATCCTTCCTTCAGCCCCCACCCCAACTCCCCAGGCTCTCCTGTTGAATCATACTCTGCAATTAAAGCCTCATGTATCCTAGTTGCACTTAACAGCCCTACCATTAGCAGTTTCATGTAGACAAAAATCATTTAAGTTAGTATTTAGGAAGAAAACACTTCAAATTGTTTAGCAAAAGGTTCTGAAATTGTCCCAGGTGGCTTGATCTCAAAAGTTACTATATTTATAATTGAGATGAAGGATGAGGGCACCAGGGCCACCAGATGTGGACATGGTAGAGCTATAAGTGGGGTGCTGCTAGTCTGACTGTGAAGTATACTGCACAACTGTACAGATGCAGGCTGTGAGCACAGAAACTCCCTGAGAGTTTTTCCTCAGAGGAAAAAAAAACCCCTATGCTGCATAAATACGTTAACCCTGTTTTCCCATAAAAATACGTGCCCATCAGATTTAAGATAGCAACAGCTGGTCAAGTTAAACAGATGCT
>NW_010311181.1:12314-42829 GCF_000700745.2 Antrostomus carolinensis | reverse complement strand
AGCTGCCTGAACAGACAGAATGAAGTCTAACCTCTCCTTCTGGTGGATCACTGGTCTTGTTCACTCCTATTATAGCCTGAACTCATTTTGCTGAGTTTTGTCTTGCTGCATCTTCACCACCCCCTGCAACCCTTGCCTCTCCAACCACAAGTTGACTCAAGCCCCGTACTTTTCCTACCCCTAACTCCATGTCTGTTGCCAAACCTTGCAGTGTTGACCAAGGCTGAGGAGCAGCTTGTTTCCTGACCTGAGATATGTGCACCTGGCTCAGCACCGCCTGCACCTTCTTATGGCTGTCCAGTAGCCTGGCTTGCATGCTCTGACCAGTCACACACCAAGAGGGAAGCATACAGCCTTGGCGGGGAAAAGAGTGTCCACTGCCTCCTACACCTCATGCCAGCAGTGCTACTCCACAGGCTGTAGGAAGCCATGCTGTGCCTGTAGCTTCCCTATGCCCTGGTCCCAGGAGCACTGCACCATATTTCGCACAGCAACTCAGATTCAAAGGGAGAGAGGAGCATAACTTTGCTCCCAGCCTGGCAAGCAGGCAGTTGAGAAGACCTTAATTTAATTTTCCCTCCTTCCCAGGCAAATGCTTTAACGATTAAGCTATTGAGTAACAGGAGGAATATCCATGTGTGCAGCGATGGTGAGGTGAGTGCCTGATCCCCGATATTTTTTTTAAAAAAAAAAAAGAAGCAAAAAAAAGAGCAATGCAGGAAATCAGTATGATTGAACAGAGCCTGAGATAGTTGTCAAATTTCCTGATGTTTTTGTAAATATAATATCTAAATATCATGACAGTGGCTTAAAAATAAACTGCAAAATTTGTCTTTTCTACATTTTTAAGATTAGAAAAATGAAATAATTCTGAGGAACTGTACAGTAGCAAAATGTTAAATAGCCTTCACAAAAATTGTAATGTTTTCAGTTATACCAAACCTGCATAGCTCTTTATATAGTGACATGAGCAACCCAAAAAATTAATAAAGCAACATCAAAGAAAGAAGTCATGTTGTACAGAAGTTCTGCACTCAAGAGATCAGGTTTTGGAGGTTTGCATGTCATCTATTTTTTAGAAAAAACTATTTACAGGTTCTGGAATTCTATAACTTCTTAGGAATGCCAGAATAAGCATAAGAGAACAGGAGAACATATCAAAATATTAATTTGCATTAACCAGCTAATTATATGAAACTCTTGCATATAAGCCATAGAAATTCACACAGAATTTCATTAATTTAATCAGTGAATTTATAATGGACTTTGTACATTGCAAATATTCATTTAATCTGAACTGAAAGAGATATGAAAGCAAATTTACTATGCAGAAAACTATTAACTGTCATTATGTAAAAAATTAATTTTATTTCCACTTCAAGATTTTCTATGTGGTTCTCTAAAGTTGTAACAGTGCTTTAACAAGGGCAAAGTTCAACTGCGGGGGACAGGGGCAGCCATCATATGATTTTGGCACTAAAATAAAGCATTTGAAATATCAGAATATGCCATCTACTAGATAAGATGTTACTCTCCTTGGAAATGTGAAAATCTGTTTGAGGAGAAAGCAGCAGAACAAGAAAACACAAGTTTTGGTCTTTGATGAGTGTAAGATAAGAATATCTGTTCACAACCACTTTTATGACCTTAAATATTTCTCTGCTCTATCAGTAAGGTATGTAACTTACTTTCAAAGCCACGAAATACATTTCTGAACTGAACTTCATTTGTGACTGATTCTTCATGAACTATTTCCAGTCTCATTACAAGTTTCTTTCTGTTTCAACACATGTTTTGGATCATAGCACTTCTGGAAATCAACCAAAGCTACAGCTCTAGTAAAAAAATATCTGCAGAGAAGTCTCTAGAGCTTGTGTGTATTAAGAGTTTCCCACCATTTAGAACAGTTTCTCTACCTGATGTTACTGCTTTCAGAGTAAAGCTGGCAGAAGAGCTCAGGTAAGCATTTTTTGCCCATTTTGATATGAAATCAAACAGACAAACTTGAAATGCTTCAGAAAACACTATTATTTAATAAATGAAGCTGAGGTAGACAATACAACACTGCAAGGGTTGAGGACTGCTCTCATCGTACATTCTGCCAGTTCTGGAGGGAGAGACAACTTCAACAAAGGACTGCTAATGGACACCTGAAAATGTGAAAAATCACATCATAGCCAGTGGCAATCATCTCACTGCAGTCTACTACTAAAAATAAGCAAACAAATATGCCAATAGAGTGAGCTGGCAAATTACCCATCCAGAGAACAAGCATGTTGATTGAGCATAGCAACAGAAAAAGCGAATACTTGGTCATACCATATGATCTTCAGAAACATCAAAGTACAAGCTCCAGTTTTGAAGTCATTCCCTAGAAACTAGATTTATGATAATCAGGAAGATTAAAACCTCCCTTCTTGCCTAATTTCCAGTTATATGAGGCACACTTTTTTCGTTCCAGGCAGTGTTTCTCAATGACAGCCAGGACCTTGGAGCACCAAGGGGGGCAAAGAATAACCAAATCCACCAGCTGCTGCAGCTGGAAACAGATGATGAAAGAGAAAGGAGTTTTAAAGTGCTTTTTCTAAAACATTGCTTCTCTGCATTCAGAAAAAGGTTTGAGTTACTCTGTTTGCTGCAAATACTGATGTGCAGAATTCACTTCCCACTGTAGCCTCAAGGACAAAGATTCAAGTTTTTGCCCTAGAAAAATAACACTGGTTACATTTTATTCATCTATTGGGAATATATACTTTACCATGTACAACATTGATTAGTGTCTACAAAAATTTTCCATTTAGAGTTCAGCCAAGCATAGTATCTGCCTTGTTTATTCGAAGGACTACTGCACTTTTCTTTTTATTTTTTTCTTCACAATCTTTTGCAATAATTTTCTCTTAAACTTAAACCACTTCTGGTTGTTTCTCTTTTCAGCTCTTGTTTGAACTTTTCTGCTTACCTCCAGGAATAACAAACTAGAAAGTTTTGTAAAATGGAAGCTTTAAAAAAATACTAAAGCATTTTTAGCAAAAAATCTGTTAACCAATTTTTTGAAAGACCTAGAATTTAATCTTATGTGGATCTAACTTGGGCTTAGCATATTAAGGTGGGTCTAGATAAACATCATTATATTAAGTAGGTAGCATAGCAAAGATACAAAAGATTAATAAGCCTCATAGTAATAAAAAACATTTCATCTTGTGAGAGATACCTGTTTTCTTCCCCCTACTTACAACTGTCTATAAGTTCACCTCTGCAATGTGTCTAGAAATATGAATTTAAACGTTTTATCAGAAGTTCCTACTATGTTGTAAAGCTTTAAAACTGAACAATTTCTTAACTTGTTATTTTAGGAAAACAGGCTAGAAGAATAGCCCATCCTCCTATCTAGTACAGAGTCAACAGTATCTTTGTCAGTGCTGAAGCAAGCTCTATTTTACTGGGAGGTAAACCAACTTGCTTCAGATTAAACAACCCCACCTACTTCATTCCTTCTTCACAGGCTGTGTTGCCAGCAAGCTTCCCTTGCTACTGTCCTCTGGACTCTCCAACTTATTCAAATACATCCAAAAGGCATTGTCTATAAATTAGCAGTACATTCTTGAAGTGACTGCTATTTGAAATAAGATGACAATATTTATTACTTCTCTGGAATTGATCAGTAGATGTCAAAACACTAGAACAGAATCCCTCAAAGATTTTACTTTTCTCTCATACAACACAGATACGAGTTCGCTCCTGTTGCTTATATATTTCCTGGGTCAGAGTAATTTCTGTGAAATCTGTCACCTTTTGAAGAACATAGCCATAGAGGTTCCTGTTTATTTTTATTTTATATAGTACTGTTATCAAAAATATTGAAACATTTTTTTTCTTACAACGAGCAGTTGTCCAGAACAAAACAAGTTGCAAATGAAAAAACAGTAAAACTAATCAACAGTGAACAAGTGAATTCAGCCATATAGTGGCTTCAATCAACAAAATTATGTTGGATGTTGACAGGCTCTCTTTTGAGTGTGTTATGATGAAATTTGACATAGCCATTTCAGATTTGGTTTTCAACTAGGAAGTCACTGTGAGCCTCAGCAACCATACTGCAGCTTCATTGAATAGTTGACATGCTACTGAAGGTTTCTGTTGAGAATCCATCATACATATTGAACACGAATGTTCACAAGATGTTTTCCTTAGATGTTCTGAAAAAGTGGTAGTTGTATGTGACTTTAAAACATAAGCATTTTTAAGACAGTACAGCATTTCCCCAAAGAAGGAAATGCCAGCTCTGTCTCTGAAGGAAGATAAAAGTTTGCCTACATGGAAGTTGCTCCAGAATAGATACTTCTGATGAAATACAGCATGGGCCTTCTAAGTCTGAGTTATTGCTATGTGCTTCCAAATAACTTATCCCATTTTGAAAAGGGATTAAGATCATTTGGTACAAACAGTCTCATTTTCAGTCAGAGACTATGGAAAACCGCTGCCCAGCCCAGACGCTAAGCAGGTCAAGAATTTCTTCTTTCCTATGACTTCTCCTCAAGAATCTGGATGTCCTCTTTTTTTTCCTCCGTGAATCCCCCCATGTTTGCAAGGAAAGGTTGGGAAACAAGTAAACACATCAAATTATGGGAACTAGTGAAGGACAGACTACGTTAGCACAGATCAGTACCTTCACTGTGAAGACCTACCTGTGAGGGTCTCGTGTAAGGTTATCCCTAGTGGTGATGTGTTTCCCCTTGTGCATGGTGGGGACATTATAAGAATACTTCATCCTTCCCACCATCATATTAAAACCAGCTTTCTCTGAATTTGTTTCCAACCTGCTCTATCTGTTTCTTTTTCATCTCACCTAGCAAGGAGTTGCTATCTGTAGCAGTGACATGAGAACAATACGTTATGTAAATAACTTCCAGCTGGAGGTAGTCATTAATACAGACAGTTCTGAAGGCAAGTGAAACAGCATTTGGCAGCGAGCACCATTAATGAGACTGTCTTTTAGGGTTGTAATCTGATTCAGAGCATGCCTTTCTGTCTTACTTATTCACCAAAGTGATAAAAGGTATTCTAACCTTTCAGAGAAGGTTAGAGAACTTTTTGGTGTGGGAAGTGGGAATGTCAAGTGGAGCACTTGAGTTATATAGACAGGATAACTACAAGGGGATGGTACACCAAAATGATGTGAGGAAAAACAAATGGAAAACACAGTAGAGAAAGGAAGCTGGAAGTGGAATGAGATGTAGGAAAAAATACAGAACAATGCTCACACTTTCTGAAGCGTAGCATACCCACATTATATCATTTATTTAGGACCTGTTGCTCTCTGCCTTGTACTGTGTGATCCTGTGCCCTTCATTAAATGTGAGGTAATGAAATACACTTAGTAACTACATTCCCCCAGTTTAATGGGAAATTTGTTGGAATATGATGCATTAAATAAATAAATAGTTTTGCTTCACCTTTCAGAAGAATAGTTGGGAGGCTCAGAGACAATGCACAATCTGTTTTACCCTGAAGACAGTTTTCTGTGGGATTTGGGTTTTTGCTTTTGCATAGGCACCAAGACGAAATAATCTTCTGTAATTTACTCGAGAGACTAAGAAAAGGAAGGTCTCTCAGTCTTTTAAGAAAATGAGTCAATGTGGCATTGCGGCAAAGCATTGTGCTGTGTGTATGACCAGTGAGTGAACATGCAATGAATCACACAACTGAGCTTGGAAAGCCTCTATTTTTTTCCAGATATTACCTTAATTTTTCCAAGGAGCAAACATTCCTTTCTGGACCATCACAGTGTAGAAAGCATAGAAAAGTTTAAATTTATATCTGGAGAACAAAAATATATGTTCTGCCTTACTCTGAAACTACTCATATATTGTGCTTTGTATGTATACATTTAACCTCTGTGGAACTCTGTTTCCAGTACTTATTAGTTACTGCACAGTGAAAAACAAAACCACAAAAACACATGAAAATTGAAAACAAATGCTATGACAGGTGATGTGGAAGGAAAAGGAGGAGCTAAGTGAAACTGTTTGCTGGTTTCCAAGTAGCAAGAAAGACTATATTGCCTTGGTAGAGTGATACCTAATGAAGAAAAAAGTGGAAAAATGTATAGCTTATGTGATGTATAATTTTCCTAGAGAAATCACTGGAAAATTATATTTTCTATACTAGCAATTCCATATAAAAATGAATGTCCTGCCTCCTCAGTGGAAACTATTGGAGTTTCCAATATTTGGAGTATCTGTATAGAAAGCCACTTTAGGACAGCCACCATGGAAGACCTCATACCAAAGTTTATATTCTCATCAATTTTACTATGTTACACAAGATTCAGAGTAGTATTTCTAAGCCTGTGTTTATTTACAACATCTTGTTTTGCAGAAGGGAGCAAACAGCTGCAATATGACACGAGTCTTGAACCAAAAGGAAAAACTCATACAGCCAGTGAGTTTCCCAGCCACATGTCATCAGGCTCAACAAAAGACCAATTAAGCTCTTTCGGATATTAAAACAAAAACTAATTTGGAAGGAAATGCCAGAGTACTGAGATGTTAGACACTAACACTCAGATGAGGATTTTTGTAAGTCTCCATTTAGTTTGGTATTCCATCATGACTGCACCACAAGCCCAGAATAAAATAAGCCATGGATAAAAAGGGCTACTGTTCAAGTATCTAATAATGAGATTTTTCCAAGTCTAATCTAGGAGCCACTGTAGGGGTGATGGTAACAACAGCAGCTGTGGGTTTCTGAGGGGGCAAAGTGGTAGATAGAGGAAAGAAAAAGAAAGAAAGAAAGAAAGAAAGAAAGAAAGAAAGAAAGAAAGAAAGAAAGAAAGAAAGAAAGAAAGAGAGAGAAAGAAAGAAAGAAAGAAAGAAAGAAAGAAAGAAAGAAAGAAAGAAAGAGAGAAAGAAAGAAAGAAAGAAAGAAAGAAGTCAATGAAAGAAGGAATGAAGTCGAAGCTTTTTCAGCAAGAATTTTACTCAAGTGACATACTTGAGTACTTGTGCGCAAGAATAATTGCTTGCTGATTTTTCATTTCTCTTAGACGAGCAAGACACTGTGTTTATATTGTGAATAAAGATTTTACTAAGAACATAGCTATTTCATGTAATAAACTTTTTATCTTAATTGAAAAAAAAGTGGCAGGGCCCTATTTTGGACTTTAATAATGTAAATGTATTTTTAAAACATTTACATTATTAGTTCTAGAAAAATTTTCAAGGGCAATGTTATTTCACCTATTTTATTTTGTACCAAAGTGATCTAGAAGCACATTTAGAGATACAGTAAATCTACAGATATAGACATGGGAAATTACAATATCTGGGTTAAAAGTTGATTAAATTTGCCACTGCCAAACTTGTTCATAAGACCCATCCTTTATATACTTAAAACCTCCCTCAGTTACTGAGCATCAAAAACCAGCTGAAGACCATAGATAGCATTCTTCTCCATAACTTCTGAAAAGCAGACCCTGACACAAAGCAGAAGTTAGAAATTTTGTGCTGTGTACCTTAACTCCTTCTATTCACATTTTAATATACTTGTAAGCATGCAAGTCATCTGTCACTAAAAATATGAAACTTTTCAGGCAGTAAGTGTCTTTTGATTGAAATAAAATACTTGTACAGTTCACCTATTGCTAGAAGCCAGAACAAGCACTGAATTAGGGCAAACTCTGAAATGGCAGTACATTTATAGGTGAGAAAGGTTGTAGACCAGGGAATCTACAAATTGACAATCTGCTTAGCTAAGTAACACCCAAGTATCAAGGGAAATCAAGGCCCTTCTGTAATCCAGTCCTATCTTCTGCCTTCACTAAGCTTACAGGATCAAAAGTGCATTTCAGGGCAACTCAACAGTTAGCAGACTTCAAACAGAAAGAGAGAAATATCCATTCAGTTGATGTTCAGGCTCTCATTGATGTCAGTGAAAGCTGTGAGAAAACAAAGCCTTTTGGTGGCAATCAGGTCACGGGATGGTGAAGAGAGCCAGCACAGCTCTCGGCTGGTTGTGACACCAGGCAGCGACACAGTGTGCCAAGCGTTACTCCTTCCACAAGCAATACTGAAAGAGTTTCAGAAAGTTTCTGGAAGGCTTTCAGTGACCATCCTCTGACCCGTGCTTGATGGTGGTGTGCTCAGCCCTCAGCCCTCACCCCTATCTCCTACTGCCCCTAACCAAATGGTCCTGCATCTCTTCACTGCTCCCCTTGCCCTCCTCTCCTTTGTTCATCCCCACCTAGCTGCCTCCATTATGTCCTTCTGTCTAACTCGTCTTAGCTGCCAGAAAGCTTCTCCTCTCCACAGTGGATTAGCAGCCAGGTCAATAAGCAGAAAGGTGCTAGGATGACCCAGTAAGAGGCAGCAGCGCAAGGGCCCTTCCCAGACAGGGCTGTGTGCGAGGAACTGGGAATGAGGAGGAAGGCTGGGTTAGGCAGAAGCCAACCTCCATCTGCTCTGGTAGGCTGCTAGGTCCACTCAGCTGCTTGCAGACACACAGCTTCAGCCTAGGGGAATGAAGGAATAAGGTCTGAGTGTAGGTTTTTACAACACTTCATTCTATAGATCACAAGAGGTGTGTGAAAGCAACAGGTCATCAGGGAAAAAAATAGAGGAAAAAAAAGCCATGACAGTCTAGGTGGAAGAGAAATACTCGGGTCCATTCACTGAGACTGTGACACATAGTCTTCTGTTCAAAATCAAATGAAACTTTTTTGTAACAGAATGTAAATTGTATCAAGAAATAATGTTAATGCAAATGATGACAATTGTTTGTAGAAGACTGTTCACATATGGAATTACTCAGTTATTTATAAACTCTGTGTATAAATGCTAAATCTGTATCTTCCCAGTAGAGAAATACTACAAAATATTTTTTTAAAAAAGGAAAAAAACCCAACACAGTGGTATTTATTCTTCAAAAATCTTAGTGTCAAAGACTGACTTCACATTTTTTATTATTCTGATTGATGGCTGTTTCTCATATCTGAGACTGATAGTATTGTTGTCATATCTATTTCTTCCCTACTGTGCCTCCTTAGGAAACTTACTCTTTCTCTTGGCAAACTTTAGTTCTCAGACCTGAGGGACCAAATGATCCTGATTATGACAGAAGATTCTCCATCAATTTTCATCCTCTTATTTTTTGGTTCGCTTTTGAAAAAATGTATCAGATCTGCTTCCTTCCATAGGGAACAATTCTGAAATACTGTGAGGAACAGCCAACAGTAGTCACTTCAGATGTATTTAGCTTGTTGACTCTTTTCCCCTTGCTCAACTCAAGGATTAAATATGTCAGCACAATAAAAGTATTTTTATTTATAAAACTGCAGTTTTACTAGTTTTCATAATTGGATCATTTTTAAATTAACAAAATTGTTCTATAAATCCATAATGTGTTAAACTGATAACTACAGATAGAATGTATAAATATCTTAGTCAGAAAGGAAGCCCACAAATGACTAAGGAATTACTACTACACTGTTCCCACCCTCCCATTCCCATCGGTCTTAGAAAAATATTTAAGAACTTCTCTTGCGCGAATGAAGCTGTATATACTTAAACTAGAGTGCACGCAGACTAAATATAACTAGGTCACAAATGGAAGCAACTTTTTTTTATTCAAACATCATTTGCTAACAAACTAGATCAGACCATTTTCATCAGAAAGAGTATAAGGGTTTTGTTGAAGCATTTAATTTTCAGTCTCTTATCTGATTAAAAAAACCCTCCACATCATACTAATAAAAAATGACAACTTTCACTAAATGAAACTTAGCACTGAAACATACAGAAATACCATTTTATATGCACTCAGCCTATGAAGTTCACTCATTGCTTGAGTAATTCGGCACTTCAAATGCAAAATGTACCTTCTGTTAAAGTGTATTTGCTATTATTTTGAGGACGTCAGAAGGAAATAATTCCTCATAATCTTAAGAAAACTCAGAACTCTCATCAGGTATTCACATACACATTGAATTAAATCTAAGCAACAGACATCCATAGAAGTTTTATAAGATTAAATTTCACATTTGTGGTATTGAAAATGAGAGATAAAAGAGAGAACAAGGTGAGCCAAATCCATTTAATTAATGCCTGTGAAAGGGAGTATTAAATGCAGTTATTCACCTTAGCCTACTGGATGTGTTTCACTGAACAAAATTGTCTCTCATGCCTTTATTTAGTCCCATCAGAACCAACTTCTCCTCCTCTCTCTGTCTGTCTCTCTCTACTTTGTCTGAGTGTAAAAGATTAATAAAATTTGTAGAAAAATATGGGGTTTTTTTGAGAATTTTCTGCTTTACCTCAATTTATCCAACCACACTTAATACAGGATTTGTGCTTACTAGGGGTTGGGTGGTCACAAAAATTAGTCATCCCAGGTTCAGTCTTCAAAAATCTATGTTAATGTTTGAGGCATAGTGGTTGTTCTCCATTTCAGCAACTGGCTTCTGTAACCTGTTACTTTAAAATTTTGAGCTGTGATATAGTGTACATGTAGCCACAATCCATATCAACTGAAACTCTGAAGCTGTCCATGAAACAACACCCAATGTTGTCAGGAGTAGTTTTCACTGAGAGCACACATTACTCTACTAGATCATAACTATGTCTACACTGCCAGTTACATTTCCCCCTGGGAGCATTCCCTGAAGTCCAGGCCAAGTTTCATAGTGTAGGTCACGTTCTCACTGCAGATGGTGATGCTCTTTGAAGCACGCAAAGCTGTGTGCACACTGAATAACACTTGGCCCAAAGCCCTTCCCTGAATGTCCTCTGAATCTCATGTGATACCTATCTGAACTGTGAAAGATGTATAATTTTATTGTGGTTTTTCTGTTGAAAGTACCTAAAATAGCACAGAGAATGCTGCAAAGCCCAACAGGATGGCAGGACGTTGATGAAAGACATTGCATATGTTGAGGTAAGGAGTAAATGTGAGGAGAGTTAGCTGAGGACTCAGAACCTGCTGGGGCAGGTCTAAAGGCAGTGCAGAGCAGGAAGACTCAGATCTTGTCCAGAGCAACTTTGAGAAATCATTGCTGAAGCAAAGCACTTCCTGAGCTATGTCACAGAGGGAGAACTGACTAGCTTGTTTCAAACAAAAATTTAGGAGAGAACTAACATATTCATTATGTGCTGAAGAAGATGAGACCTAAGAAGAAACCAGAGTGAAGTTACTATCAGCTTGTCTTCCCTGATGGCTGGCTGCTTGTTCTGAGCTGGAGGTAACGTGTTCAAATTCCAAAGAGGGTTTCTGAATGTGTCTCTCACCTTGCCAAAACCTGGCATTGTGTAACACAGTCTGCATCATCTGTCACAATTCCTGTTTGTGTTTCTACTTTTAACATTATATTTATATATAAAAAGCAAATTTTGCAGAAAGGCTTCTGCTGTCTACTGTTTTGCTTTGTTTGACAGAACTTTTCATAAACGGTAGACTTCTGAGATTGCCCAAAGAGAATATGAAAAAACAGTTTCTCTTTTAAGTAGGAAAACGGGTTTTAATTAATAATTATTGTACAGACTTGGATAATGAAAAAGCTGGTTTTTTTAACTCAGTTTAGTCTTACTTAGGTATGACTTTTAATCCCTAGTAAGAGAGTAAAAAATATCCGGAAAGATTTGGATAAAAAGGGGATTAAAAAAGCCACCATCATCCATACCACAGCATGGCTTGGTACCGTCAGAAGACTTCTCTGGGCAAGACAAGGGCTCCCAAGCCAGCTGGCTTTCAGGAGAGCACTGACATTGTTTATGGTCTGGGTTCCAAAATTATATCCCTGGACTAGATTTCTTATCTCAATTTTTGCATAAACCAGGGGCGATGCTGCACCCAGGCCCCTGAAATCCTCTAAATATCTTTTGATCTCAGCTTAGTTTTTCTTGTAAATGCTTAGTTTGTCAACATTTGAGGCTGGACAAAGTCTTTCCTCTCTGCATGAGCCCTTAGACTATGTAGTAAAGGCACACAATACTGGCTCCTGCTCAGTCTCCAGAGCTCTTGACTGTGTAAATCACGTCCCTCTGACCCACACCCTATCTCTGCCAAGGTCTGTGCCTGGTCCACAGGAGTGAACTGGCATTTGTGCCTCGGGAAACAGCCTTGCCTCTCTCTTAGCCATGTTTTCTGTCATTGTTTTCCCCAATATAGACTGTGGTTTTGATGCCTTTTTAATAACCTGGCATTTCTCCTAGTGCAGGCAATCCTTCTCAAGAAGCAGCTTTAAGTCTTTCTAGGTTTCATAGTTTCATGGGCTCTGGTAGTGGTGGTTTTATGCATTTATTTTAAAAAGTGAATGAAGAAAAATATATAAAGAATGTGGTCTGTGAAAAAAAATGCAATATTTTGTCTTTCTTCTGCATGATTTTCTGGTAAATGAGACAACCTGCGTTTTGAAAGATCTCGTGTATGTATCCTGAAATAATCTAAACCTTTAAGAAAGAAATTTCTTCTCACCATTCCTAACAATCACAACCAAAAGTCAGGGAAAGACATGGGATGGAGGCTCTTTTTCAAAGTTATTTTTTCTTCCATCCACATAAATTTAATACACAATCTTTCAGTCTGCTTCAGCAAGTATTTGTAAGCTGATTCAAAGTCCTTACATGAAAAATTGTATTGTACTGCAATACAAAATGTCATCAACTTTGAATGATATGTTATTAAGTGGGCATCTTGAAATAGAACTTCTTTATTAAAGAAGGCTTATACTAAAAAAAGTACTAGAGGGCCACTCAAAAAGATTTTTAAAGGGACAAAGGCTATTGGCCTCTTCACAAGGAATTGGGACAGTGTTGTATCATTTCTCTTTGGAGAAAGCAATCTCATTTTTGGCCATGCTGCAACTCCCTGTGATAAGATTTGGATGTTTTTTTAATTGATGTACATTACTCGTCATGCATAGAGATTAAACAACAGAATTACAATTATACATGTTTCTTTAAAAAGAAAGGAAGAGACTTATTTGTTTGCTTTTTTTGGTCTGCTGGACAATACAATGGTGAGAGCCAGTTTGTTGCAACTTTTCCCACAGGCCTGCCCTTGGGAATAGCTCTCTCTAAAATCCCATTCTTGTCGCCCTACAGAAATAGAACCTAGTGCCTTTTTTAACTTGAAAATTATTGCACCAGGCACCCCACTGCAAATGAGCTAGAACAAAGCTGTGTCTTGTAGTGTGATACTAATTTCTCTGAATATATCCATAGGCTTTCATAATGGAATATTTAGGGAAAGTGGCACAGCCGTAAAGTGTATAAACAAAGAATAAGTAAATGTGGAATTCTCAGCATTTTTTTAGCGTTCGAAATGGAAATGAATTTTAAAATGTAAGTACTCATTTTAACTTGGCCTTTCTGATAGGGACTGTCACAATCACCCTAGCTGAGACATGGAATACCTGTTCTGCACCCGTAGTGTTTAATATAATGCAAAAAGTAAGAAAATATTTATATATCATTACAAAACATCCATCAACACACACTGGCACTAAGTGTATACAATCCCGAGAACAGTCTGCAAGGAACACAAAACCTAGCCAAACCCTAGAGATGGTAATGTAGATTCCTTGGGATTCTGTAGATTGTCTCCTGAAGCTGCAGAAATGCTAGTAGCTTTAGATAATATAAAGATTTTGCCAGAAGTTAGCTGGAGGATAAGAGAGAAACACATTTATTCACACAGGAAGGTTAGATGTTACATTCGAAGTGAATTTTTATCAGGGTAAAGTTTTTACAGCCTCCTAAGGCATTCTGAGTAGTCCCTGCAGATCACAGATTTTCTCCACATTTAACAAAGAGGGATGATAATCAAATTGCAGTTCTCTCTCTACAATGTCATTCTGTTTTCACTTGCATATGTAAATTGCTTTCTGCCTGAAGTTCTACAGAATCTGCTAAGACCTTGTAAGGAAGGAAAACCACACAAAATAGAATAAAAGCAGATGGAAAAGTAGATGCAAGGTTTGCATAGGTTGTCACTTCTCATTTCTGTGCAACATATTTATGCATAAGCTGCTAAACCTAGGATTGCAGCCAATTACTCAAGCACACTGTGATGGATCTGGAAATCAATTGTTTGTGAGGGCAGAAAGGGTTCTAACCCAAGCTGATAACTTTGAGTTCAACAAATTATGTCACCTTTTCTTGCATAACCAAAATGTTTACAAATATCACCTGCTCATATGTTATGGACCTTTCTTTTTCACAGAGGCATTGCCTAAACTAGACTGATGTTGTTTGCTATGAATATCCGAGGCTGTAAACCACATATTTTATTGACACCTCTTTCAAAAATTCACTGACAATGTTACAGAAAGTGTCTCCCATAGACTGCAAGGGCAATTGAGCCATAACTTTAAAAAGACCATACAGATAACCAGAAATTAAGAATGAGGTACAAATTATTTCTCAGTAAAAATCACTTTATTAACATAACTTGTCACCAAGTGCAGTTTATTCTGGTGTTACACATTTGAAATCCACAACCATCCAAAATGATCCATTAGTGTCATGTCCATTGAAACTGCTTTTCAATCAAAAGTCAGAAAAAAGCTGTAGCAGTAATACAATGTATATGTCAGTATAACATGTGTTTGTCCAGTTATATGTTTAGAGAAAATATCAGGGTCAATGTGAAGTGATACCACTCCTTGCTTTAGGAAGTAAGAAATACTTTTGGCCTGCAGTGAATGACTTAGTTACTCATTCAGTTCACCTTGAAAATAATCCTTCATTTGCTATATGGAAAAATAAAGTTAGCCCTGGATCATACCCAAGTGACATTAACTTTTCCAGGTTAGATAAAGCAGAGACTTTTCTGGTGGCCGGAAAGTTGAAGCTTTGCCCAAAATCCCTAGTCTTGCAAAAGGAACTTTAATTCTGTTAAACCTCCACAGGAGAATTATCATATTTATTAAGTAGGAACAGCAAATCCAGGATCTAAATGCAGTTGGACAAAGTCAGGGGGCTTACAAAACAGGCTTCAGACAGGATGGCTATGAAGCATCTGTCAGGGTGGAATGCACCCGATGACCTCTGCAGGGTGGAATGGACCTTGAAAGGTAAAATGCTAGGTAGATAGATATATGTTATTTCTTTTTATTTATGAATGTTTGCAAGCAGTATCATATATTTAGTAAATAAATACTTCATTTGTTCTTATGTAACCTGGTTTGAGATAAAAGCTGATTTAAATGTGTTGTCTGACCTCACAGAATTCCGTGCTTACTGATATGGAGAACTTAAAAGCAGGTCCTGATCCAGGCTGACAACGTTCAGTTCCCCAGTGCATTTTATTAAAGGATTCAAGAGCAGTAAGAGCATGCAAATGTTTGAGGAAAAAAGACTCTTCTGGTGAGGTGCTAATATAATTTGATTTCCACTGGAAGATAATTTCATTCATGAATTGCACCTCAGTTTTATTGTGGTGAACACGAATATTACTGACTGCAGTGTGAGTCTATGGATGCAAGTTAGTATGTTAATGCAGTATAATAAAAATGCCATCAATGGTACTTGCATTATATTTAGTTTCAATTTCTCTTTATCATTTGCACATTTTGTTATTCCTTATTTTTATTACTATGAACAGAATTAATTAAAAACCCCATACATTTTACTTCTATTATACATGGCTGAAGAAAGCCCCAGTTAGTATTGCTGGAACTGTCATAATCAGAAACATCCTATTACTTCTCATTTTAAAGACAGAGATAGATGGTCAGGATAATACAGTAAGTTTAGGAAGTTGCTTTCTGAATTTCTATATTTATTGCAAAACCACCAGGGAATGCTCTTCAGTGGCAATGGTCTTATGAAAAGGACTCTAGTTATCATCCCTGCTGCCCAACAGACATAGTGTACTTTGATACTGAGATAAAAACAGTGCTTTAGAAATTTGTTTATAGAGCTTTTAAGAATAGGGCACACATGACACATGCATGTGTGTTTTTTAAAAAAGCAAAATAACTTTAGTTTTGATCAAACAAGAAAGACAAGCAAATACTGGCACAGAACACCTATCCAGCAATAAAATAATCACAGACCAAAGACCTCCATCTCTAATATGAAGAAGTTTGTCCCAAATACAACTTTTTCAAAAGACTTACAGACTTTTAGGGCTGAAAAAACAGATGTCACAGGTGTCACAAAAAAGAACTACTTACTTTAAGAGTTAATGCAATAAAGAAAATTAAATAACTACGTGTAAAAATAATGTCTTCAAATTTAAAACTTGGTTTAAAAAGTTTGTATCATCCCAAAAGGGTGAAACCACCTTATTGTTATTAATGACAGACAATGTAAAGATCCTAGATACAAATAATTAGATAGCTCTGAAGCACATATCCACCCTCCTTCACTTTAAAGTGTTTCCAAGGCTAACATAAGACAGTGTTTGTAATCATGAAATAACATAGCTTTAATGTGACATATTTGGTTACTTTCTCAGGTGAGCAACAAAAAGTATACTAAAAACGAATAAATTGAAAAAAGGTTTTGCACTTTACCCAATGTGCAGAATTACACGTGTCCCTTGCCCAGCATGCCCACGCCTGACCTGCTGTCTTTGACTACTACTGTGTGCTGCTGCTCCCTCCCTGCAATCCAGCAGTTCTGCAAGCTCCCTACAACCTACTATGACCTTGCTTACCCCACACTCTCCTTGGGGCTTCTATGAGTATGGTAGCATCCAGCACCCTTGCCAGATCCTCCCGCATGCATGTGCACCAAGCATACCCCCATAATCTTCCACACCTCTCCCAAACATGTCTGCTCTCTCATTCTGACACAGTTTTCCTTTCCCTTCTCTGCCCCATTTGCCTACAGAGGCTTTCCCTCTGTTGCCATCACAATTTTTTAAGGCTGCTTAGCCCACGCAGGTCTTCCTTTTTCATCAAAATCATTTCTTGTTTGTAAGTAAGTGACTAAAATACAGCATCCCACCTACTTCCTTCTGATGTTTTTACTATTTGGTTGCCATGGTACCGAAGGCTTGTGGGGGCTGGCTAGTCTTCTATCCCTTGGTGCTCACTGCCCAGACTCACATATCTCTGCGCTTTTCTTGTTCTCCTGAGTATATGACTTGAGGGTCATATGAAATGCCCCCTAGCTGGAACAGAGCTCCTCTTTGCCTGGATCAAGGCACAGGTCAACAGCTCTTGCAGTCCACCAAGAGAAGGGCAGAGAGGTGGAAGGTAGGAACCTAAAAGCTCTCTGAAATCAAGAGAAGAGACACAATTTTTTAAAGTGCAGAAATATTTTCTTACTGTCAAATATGAAAATGTTTTTCATTCAGCAAGTACAAACGGTGTTGGCCTATACTTAACAGAACTTCAAGGATTGACTTCCCTCTTGGAAAACTAACAAAAAACAACAGAGAATATTCACATCTAGGCCAGGCCTTCTTACTGGTCAGGACACATTAGTCAAAGTGCAATGAGAATACATCAAGAAAAGCCATCCTTTCCTCCTGAGGCCATCTGGACTCTCTCAAAGCCTTTGAGATTTATGTGCCCAGGGGCTCTCTTCAGGCTATAGTTTGGGGAGATTGCTCAGAGGAAGTAATGTCATACACGTAGAGGCAATGCTCCTGCTTGGCCCTTCAAAGCAGCTAAGGAACAAGGTTTCACCTACAACAGTAAGCTGGGGCAAAGAACAGTTAATAAAAATAAGGGTTGTTTCTCCTCTGCCTTCATAATAATGAATTATAATTAGGAGTTTAATAAATATCCAGTAGGGTCTCTACGAAAGCCTTCAAAAAAACCTGTCCATTGGGAGAGGGCAGAAAAACCTGATGGAACTTCACTGTTCTGTAAATTCATTCTGTCAGGCACCCTTCCCAAACACTCCCTTGTCTTTTCCTGCCTGTTACAAGAGACTTTTCTTTAGGTCAGGAAGCTACTGCCAACACCACTGCCACTCTGACTGCAGGCCAAGGCCCACATGGGCATTGCCATCTGTAGAGTTACCCATTTAGAGGATCTATGAGAATGAGGCATCTTGCTATTATCAGATTATGGTCTTACTCAGGCTAGTGGATGTTCCAGTTAGCTTGGTGGCACAAAAATGTGAGACTTATACATATTGTATATCCCATAAATTCCACATCAGTCAGTACCTTAAGTGTCGTACCCTTGACTCATCTTCTTTGCAATGGGATGGACTTTTGTTTTATCTTCACAAAATTCTGAGGATCATAAATCCACTGCCACAGAGCTCCCTTCAATGGACATTTTCCCCTCAGGACTCCTGCTATAGATCTACTTGACCCTGTCCTGTTTGAAACAGAAGACTTCCTCCTCTGTTCTTCCTGTCTCTGCTCTCTCTCACCTCCAAGCAGCTGTTCTCATCTTTGATCTTGCTGCAAAAGTGCTTTCACCTTCATCCATCACTGATCTCCTATCCTCATATAACACAGCTCACCATCTGATCCGAGATGTAAAAAGCTGTAAAGAGCCTATGAGTCTTTTACATCCTTCCTCTTCTATGTAAAGGAACAAATGTGCCTCCTTGAAGATTCAGTACCTGCAACGTGTTCATTTGAGACAAGTGCTATTAGATTTAAGTGGGTTTATTCAAAATTGTGTATCAATCATCCAAACTGTTTCTGAAAATACTGTGGAGAGCACGGTAGTTAAGTGGTCCTAATATATTACTCTTAGCGATGTTTTTAACCCTCAACATGTTACAAAAGGTGTTCCAAAAGCTAGGAAGCCAGCGTGGTCAAGGAATTTAGCCTTTAGTATGACCATGCTGACATTGTATAAAGCAGTGTAATACGTCATCTGTGTCTGACTGATTTTGTAAAACAGAGTATATAAATATGATGCTAATTCAAGGGTTTGGGAGTCTCCAGACTTCACATTTGTGTTACATACTAATCTGATAACATTCATGCTGTTGCACCATTCTTGGTCTGGTAACATGTATCTCTCTATCTCATACATTCACAGCTACTCTTGTCACTTCCATGAACCAGACAATTTGATCTGCAGGACACTGATACACAGGAGGAATTAAGGCTTTGCACTTCAGCTGAGGAGCATATCACATGATGAGTTTCTGAGCTTATAACAGCTCTGCTAGAAGATAACTGGGAAAAGCTTGGTGCTAGATTCTTCCTCCGTTACAGAGACTGATCCAGCATATACTCCTGATCACACAGTGGAGAAGTGACAGCTCCCTATTTATGTTGCAACAGCAGCTGGTACTGCAATATATACGGTAGTTAATGTCAGACTTCTTGAATAATACATTGCAAAAAGCTGCATATAGATTCTGTATGCAGTCCAGTGCTTTATGTCTAACTATTGAAGTCAAGGGAGGTACGTAAGATTACTGTGTTGATTTAATTTGAATATTAAAGAAATTATTTATAGATAAAGTCAATCCATATACTTTTAATAGGTTAAGACATTGTGAAGTTGAAAGATCTACATGTCTTTCAGTGCATTAGTATGTCTAAACAGGAGCACTGTTTATGCTGAAGGGCTATGTATATGTTGTTATCCGGTGCATAGAAACCAGGATTTAAGAGATCAGTTTAGTAATAAGTTTAGATCAAATTAATATGGCTAATCTTCTAAAACACCGTAAAAGTATGTTCCTTTCCAAAATGTGTTAGAGAAAAAAACCATCTGCTTATCTTCTGTATTCCCCAACAGACTGGGTATGCAAATAATCTTACGGTTAACTGACAGCTTGAGTGTGTCAGGTCATATCCAGAACAATACATAATACAATTGTCAGATGTCCTGTAGAGGAAGACTGGTTATAATGGGAAGTAACAGTTACATAGCTAATTTTTACAAAAGCTATCCACAATAATAAAATACTCACTTACAGTATATGGTAAAATGTCATCTAAATGTATTTTGAGGCTTTCCAGTACCTGATTAGCTGGGCTAGAAGACAGAAGATTTGCTTCTATTTCCAATGATGTTAGCTACCAATCAACGAGTTGTCAATGGTAACTATGAACAATATATCAGCCTACATGTGAAATTCATGGTAGTTAGAGAATAAAAAGAGTTAGAAAGAATTTCCAGTGACTTAAATTAAAACTGAAGATAAAAGTGAGGAAAATTATGGATCAAAGGTGTTTAAATGAGAATGATAATGCTGGTAATTAATTTTTTTAATGGGCTTCTTAGACTAAAGAAGATAAGGGTAGGACTTTAAATCTGATTAGAGTAAGTATCTTGTTAATAATCTTGTCTGATTACCCTGTAGTTAGTTAGAAATGTAAGAATTACAATTTTGACTAGAAATGTTGTTAAGATTTTCTCTGTGTAGTGTATTTGATTCACCTAGAAAGAAAACTCTGTGGAAAACCAGAAATATTCACCTAAATTCCCTGGCAAACATGCCATCTTTTTAAGCACAGACCTGTGACTAGATCTAACAATCAACAGGCTCAGAGAGTGGAGGAAGATGCTTCTGGAAACTAAGAGAAGTGACCTCCCTCAAATGGAAGAGAGAATTAAACCTTGACTCCTTGCTTTCTCTGCAAGTATTTTAATCACATCAGAAACAACCTCTTTCCTACTATTGTATTTCTAGAGGAGAAAAAAACCAAAAACCAATAAACTCATTTTGAGAAGAATCAAAGATTAGCAAAGCACATTAGTCACACCCACCTACTGGGCTGGCCCATCATTGTATTCCTTCTAACTAGTTTTTGGAAACCCATTCCAGGAGGCATCTGCTCAGTTGCCTTGGAAAAACAATACAGTGTGTACATAACATAATTCTGTGAAATATGCCTAGGGAATTGTCAAGTGAAAATAAGAGAGAGAGAGAGCACCTATCTAGTTACTTTCATGGTTGGGTTATGGCTGAGCATTTCAGATAATAATTTGGGATTTGAGCACCTATGGCTTTTAGCTGATGTGCCTCATGATTTTGCTACTTCCTGAAATGCTACAGTCTTAAAATGGTGTGTCAATACATTGGGTAATTTTAAAATATAATAGTAAAGGTACACATTTTACAACATGGGGAATAAACTTGATGGGACAGGAATGAATGTCCCATGAATTTGAGAAGAAGCAGGAGGGAGGAACACACCTTTAGCTGTGAGAGAAAAGCCAAACGGCCTTTATATTTGGAGGTTCCTTTGGCATACTTTCCTAACTAGACTATGAATCAAATAAATTCCAGACAAGCTAAGTTGTCATATTTCTGCCAAATCCGAAGGTGAATTCTCAGAATCCTAAAGTGCCTTGTTTTTAAGAAATTAGTTTTGTAAATATATTTACAAAGTGGAGGGCCCGATTCTTTGGTGCTATAACTTGGCACAGTTCCACTGATTTCAAAAATGTATAGCTGATTTACACCAGATGAGCATGGACCAATGAACAATACCACAGATATGAGACCATCTTAACAAAACAGGCTTGAGTTCATAATTAGGAAAGCCATTATCTCCATTGTTTCTTTGAAACACCTGCACCCCTAGTATTTTGAAAGACTGCAAGGTGCCTGAATCCTGCCTGCTATTTTGAGTCCTGAGAAAGGTAGTTCCCAAGAGATCACAAAGAAGATGACTGATGAAGCCAAGACAAGTGAAACTGGGAAAGCCTGTATTTTAAGCCTAGCCCAACACTGGAGGCTAGCTCAGATGAGTGGAGCCTGTGTCAATTGTTCAACTGATGTAACAGGTCAATCAGTCTCAAGTCATAGCATCCTACTTACAGTTGAGACTGCCTAGATATTGTATTTGTAGAAGATATGTGCTGCTGGGCTTCAACCTTAAGCAACTGGATGGGATTTGTCTACTGGGTTGTATTCTGTAGGAATACAAGATTGCCTTCCCAGACGCTGCTACCTAGACATGCTAGGTTTCCAAATGAGTATTCTTCCTAAGTTAAGAGGAGGAGGTCATAGCAGTGCACCAATGATAAAATCAATCATACCCATAATGTGACAAAGAATAAATGTAATGTTATGCTATCCTACCAGGGATGCTATATTTCCATTAGCACTTGTTTGATAAGTCTAAATTTGCTTTTGGTGGCTTAGTAGGTAAAAACATCAAAACAAGGAACCCATCCCCTCAATTCAACCATGAGCTAACCCCAGAAGGAAGAGTATTGCCAGAGGGAGACATTTACCTGCCAGCTTCCCACGTCAGCCCACCGAGCTCCAACAGAAATGCTGCAAAACTGTGCGTGGTTCCAATATGGGATCCTATAGCAGGCTGAGACTGCACCTGCAGTTCTGGAAATCTGTAAGCAACTCTTGATTATCATTTGGAAGGGCACTATTGTTTGCAGGAGAGTTTGAATATTTCTGTAGAATACTTTTTTTCTGATCATTTTGGACTAGAAAGTGAATATAAAGTAAACCCTATCCTTTTCCTATAAAAACTTGGATCATTTTGAATATGTGATGGGTTCCAGAATTCAAAGACACTGTGTATATACGTATCCGTTGCTGCACTGCACAGCAGTTATGAGTGACTGTGCACAGAGGTTAGTTTCAGACAACTCTCGCTACATTCTTTCCTTAGTTAATGGAAAGAGATGAGCTACTCCTGGGGCAATTCAGAACATCTTAGAGTTTCTGAATTGTCATTTGAAATAACCTCTTCCTATTAACCTCTTTCTAGGAACCTCCTATTTAATGCAGGGAGAATCCACAAAAATATAATTAGTCTTTGGGCTTGTTCCTTTTCTCCCTTGGGAGAAAAACAAAAAAAAAAAAACAAAACAAAACATAACATTCACAGTGAATGTAGATTCTTCCCTAACCACTCCTCTTAGGAAATGAAATTTCAACTTTACCTACCAATCCATACTTCATCTAGAACTACTGCTAGTGATACAAATTTTCATATCATATTTCTCTCTTTCATTCTATTTCTTTCTTTCTTTTTCATTCCTTCCTCTCTTCCCTTCCTTCCTCTCTTCCTTTCCTTCCTTGTCTTAGACTGTCATGTAACTTTGCCCAAACTTGCATAAACATCCTGTAGCTTATTATCCTACAGATAATCTGGGCCAGAATTTGAAACTCTACCAAACACATTGGCTTATTTCACTTAGTCGACAAAACAAGTATCACATCTTAGCAGACTTAATCTGTCATAATTAAAATTGATACAAGAATTTTCCTGTGAAATAACTTTTGTTGAAAGATGATTGACTGAAGCCAAAAATTTTATAAAGTTATTCAGTTCTGGGATGAGATAGCTGATGATAACTAGTCCAACTAGAGTGGATCAGTCCTGTAGCAGCCCTAGAGAGACTATAGAAGCTCAGCATGCAACTGTGAAACTATATGGACTCTAACAGCTCTACATTTAGTCATTTTTTTATCTGCATTTTCTACAAATTAAAACTGATAATTGGATCTGTTCCACTTTCATGACTGGTTGTTTCATATGCACAAAATAAAAAGTTTCATTAACTAGTGGCAAGGCCACTCCTTCAGGCTGTGGGAGACCCAGCTTCAAGTTCTACCTCTAAATTAGACAGACATGGGAATTAAACTTGGCCATAACAGAGTTTATATGAATGGTTTGGCTACTCAGTGGTTTCCCTTCTTGCGGAGGTGTGAGAAATTTCAGAACATCAGTTTCAACTATGAAGAATACAACCAAATTCCCTTAAGCCACATTTAAACATGACACAGCCTGACTTTCACCAAGCAACTTAAAATTGTAGGCTCTGATGCTCCAAAACCTCTACTGCATTTTTTGTTATGCAAAACAAGGATCAGATCTGCTTCCAATCCTTACTGGCCCACTTCCCAAAGTGGGTGATGAGAGGCAGACCTAGAAAGAAAGAGACATTTGGGTAAATTATTTCACATTACTCCTATTTCTAAATTATTGTAAGTGTAAAAGATTGCCAGCTGGCCCTCAAGTTAATAAGAAACTTTTTTATCTTTACTTTTTTTTTTTCTTGTATTTTCATTTTTTTAACAGATGCATTTTGAGAAAAAAATGAGGTTTCATTATGGAGTAATGGTGTCTGTCTTATCAAAGCTATGCAAAATATTATGGTTAGTAATGATATTCGGTATGAACAGCACATGTCAGAACACCAACTCCTTCAAAACAATGTGTCCCTTTTTGGTGTAACAATAATGTTCTTTAAAAGATTTTTAAGTTTCTGGATTTTCTACTCCATAAATATAGCAAGAAAATAATTCTATAACAAGCCAGATATGTTTATTGTTTTTATTGTACTTTTGACTTACAAATGGTTTAATTAAATGTTTTTTATGAAAACCCCTCATGAGCAGGGTGTTTCAAAGCAGTTCACATTTGATACTCCACTTCAAAATATATTAAAAGCATACAGACAGAGCTGTTGGTTCTCATGAGCTACAGCAAAGAAAAACACACTTAGAACATAGCCCCAGGATTATATCCACAAAAGCTGTAAATGGCAAAAGCTGGAAGTAAACATCCAGGTCAAAACCCTCTAAGTCACTTTTCAGTTATTGTCCAGTTCTCAAGGCACTAAATTACGGAGAACACTTAGTTTTTGCAAATAAGGAACTTAAAGTTCAGTCTCTGGATATGACCAGGAATGACATGTCTCACCGTCTGCTAAACATCCATCTCATGTTTAAGCCTGGTCAGAATTAAGAGACAGGACATTTGTCTTCTCCCTTGTGCATCCTATAGGCAGTCTCAGTGCACTCCAATAGATCCAACTGGAGAAAGTATAACCAGTAACTTCAGTATTGCTTGGGACGCAAGAGATTAAATGTCTGCTCTTTTCTCTGTTACTAGTCAATTGCTGTCTTCCAGAAAGATAACCCAACAAGCAATTCTCAAGCCTTTTGTGGCCAAGCATCACATGAGAAAACTGGTGTTGCTCTATGCTCCACCCCTATCATCCCAGAGTGGCTATCTCTGCTTCTTTACTTTCCTGTACCCTGCCCAGGGCGGCTTCCTACTCCTTTCCCTCACTGCTCTGTAGATTTGCCTATTAAAATTTACTTTCTAATCTTCTCCACTTTCAGAACACCCATTTCTGAGAGAAGTCATTTGCTTGGATTTTGTCTACTATCTCTGGTGAAAATCGTGGTTATTATATGTTCAGGAATTAGGTTTCTCACTATCACCCGTTTAAGCTGCTCTACTTCATACAATAGATTTAAATATTCATGAGACAAGAGAATGTAAGAAAGAGTGAGAACCTGAGAACATTCACCTGGAAAGGAGAAGAATTGGACTCCAAAGTTTCTGTTGCCCGACTGACCTCTCTTCCCTCTGTGAGTGTGACTGTACATGCCACAAGGCCAAAACCCACGTAACAGTAAAAGAGACTATACGTAGCTCCAGGTGCTAAGGGAACAGACGCTAGGTCAGAAGAATTTGTATCTCACCTTTGGTTTCCAAGGTATCCTGATTGTAAGATAGCCTGCATTTCGACAATGCTGTCAAAGAAAATCCACTTTTATTTTCAAGAAACATAATATAGAAATTGGTCAAAAATATTAGTATGAAAAACAAGATTAAGAGATAGAAAAGTAAGGTATGAGATATTAAAAAGCTGTTTATGATAGTGGTCTTGACTACTGTCAGAGAAGCAGTTCAGGAAGGCTTTGCTTCCCAGTCAGTGATTGCAGTGTCAGGCCAAAGCCACTTATACTCTTCCTAACTTCTGCTGAAAACTGAATTACTCCAAAATTGTATCAGACATGGGAACATACCTAAGGCATAAGACTCATCACCACAAAGAATAATTTGCTTTCTGATGGAAACAAAAGGGTAATTGTCTCTACTGGGAATCCAGTATGATGAATGCTTAATAATATATTATTATTTAAGAATCCCCATCTGTGCTTTTAAGTAGAATAATGGTACATAGATTGCTTCATAAGCAATGTTCTTTTATTGTTTCCCTGATGTTACAAGAAACTGTTCTATAAAATTTATGTTAAATATAACTTTTTCAGTTTTTATTGCACCCTAGAGAAGGTAAATCTTAATCCTTACTATGTGAGGGAATTTTTAGAATGAAACTGACTCTTGTTTTTAGAGAAAGATTAGATTGAAAGATATTAATTAGACACATGTATAATACAATTAGCAATAAAATAATGACATTTATGCCCTATTGGCTTAATTAATTATATTCTCCAGTAAAATTATTTGCAAAAATAAATATTAATAACAAATTAATAGGCTGTGAAGGGTTTCAATGTGATATTATACAATGGAAATCTTGCTGGAATATGAGGCACTGTTCAACAGAAAACACTTTTTATTACAAAGGACTTTATTATAATGGCCAAAACTCATAAATGGAAGACAGCAGAACCAGGTCTGAATATATGACTGATAACAATACATCCCTGATTCCCCTTTTATGTTAAAAATCTTGTTATCCAGAATCCTTTTTTTATTTATATATGTTCATGATTTTCCCCTTGTAAAATTATTATATGGTTTTCATTGCTAGATTTTTTTTTCAGCTTTAGCTGGCTTACAACACATAAAATTTTGAATCAAATCAGAAAAAGTTGCATTTTTTGGTTAACCTGTTCCAGCTCACTTAAGTGATATTATAAGATTGCCTGCTTACTCAGCATTACTATTTACTAGAGTGGTTAGCTGGAGCCTGATGACCTAATACCAGTTTCTCTTGGATCAAATATACCATTTTCTTTCAAGAATTCACTGCAGACCATTTTTCAAAGCTTCGATCCTATAGCACCAGATAGCACAGGCCTATTTCAAGCATTTCACAGAAAATACTTTGATTTATTTATTAATATATGAATTCTGTCTTTTTTATAACATGAGAGATTTACCTCATTTTCAGCATGTGATTTACTGTAACTGTACATGCTGCTCCGAAGTATTTGTGCATCTCCCCTCAAGCTGCATTTGTACAGACAAATATTTATGTGTAAAGATAGATTTTTGCATTTATCTTATTGAATTACAACATATTTTTACCCGACCATTTATTTGATTTGTCAAGATGATCTTGAAATCTAAATTTGCCTCAAAAACACATGCAGCCATTCATCCAAGTCACTAACAGAAGTATCAAACACTCATAGGTGCAGGAGAGATTCCCGTACAAACCTACTTTATTTAGCAGCTAGTCTGACAGTGAAACATGAATGACTGTTTCTCTGGATACTTGTTTCCAATCAGTTGTGCAACTGGTTCGACCAGTCGTCATTTCCCTAGTCCCTAGCTTCATCATAAGAGTGCCTTTTAAGTAATACCAGACAAGAAATATAATATCTGCTAATTCCCCCGTGCCAAAAATATTTGCTACCTAGTCGAAGTAGAGGAGTAATTTTTTTTTAAAAGTAGAATATTTGGGTAAGTCCACTTTGATTGTTACTTATCTCCTTGTTATATTCTATTTCCTTAGAAAATATTTGTGGCTTTTTGTTTCAGTAGGCTTGTTTGTTTGTTTTGGAAATGAAATTAAATGGCCTGGCCTACAGATCACTAGTTCCTTGCTTTTATTAGATACATTAGGATGACTCCATTAGGCCTTCAAAGTATTTGCAGCTCATCCATTGAAGCCCTTTAAACATTTTTTTCTCTGCTGCACCTGTACCAATTGGCTGACTACAGTTGAATTTTTAAGTAAAAAAAAAGAGAACATGAAGTACATGCTCAAATCAAGATAATAGCTCTCTGTCCTGCCTCAGGAACAAAGTTTCTTCTCTGAGTCAATATTAACCCATCGGTCTCTTGTTTATTTTGCAGCTTGGACTTTTTGACTGTGTCCCCTTATGTCTGTGCAACCATTTTATATTCATCTTTTGAAATATCAGTTGGAGTCTACATTCTGTGCTCTCTTTGTTTTTAGGGTGACTGAAACCTGATCCAACCATGATGATCTTTCTGTGTGTGACAACTGATGCATCCCCATACCACGTAAATGCAAATTGTGTGTCTTATAGCAAGACTGTGGCTTGGCAACAGAGAGAGAGGTTCCCTGACCTGGCTGCCATGCTTTTGGTGCCATGTCTTCAAAAGGGAAGAGGGAAGGGGATTTTATCCTTCCCCTGAGAGCAGTTAAGCATATCCAAGTGCAGAGAAGTCTTTGGGTAGTAGCATAGAGCAAGCAGCCAAGGACAGAGAGCAAAATGGGAGCATGAAGCGTTGAGATAAACAAGAATTTTGCCCCTGAAAGGAGTAAGGGGCTTTTCCAGAGCAAGAAGTTCAAAGACTAATAAGCAAAGAAAGCAGGAGACCCAGAAGGAACTGTGTGGAGTTTGTGGAAACCCAGTATGCTACTGAAAGTTGATGGAATGGATAGCAAGGCTGAAGAAAAGGATGTGTCTTTACAAGGGCACAATTTGCAGGTTATTGGTTTGTTTCAAACTTTTAATTTCAGTCTTTGTTGCCCAGGAGATTTGAAGTTTTCCTTTGTAAATACTATCTTGTGCAGGTTTCATATTTTGTGTTCTAGTAAAACCAAACTTAAGACACTGGTTATATTATTTTTTTCTGTCTTTGTGTAAGGATAAGGACTAGACAATTCTGCCTCAAAGTTTTGGCAAATTTAGGATTTTCTCATACCATATCTGGGGATCAAGTAAAAAAAAAAAAAAAAAAAGCATAAGGATTTATCATCTGAATTCTTGCAGACTCCTAGAGCTGATGAAAGACATAAGCTAGTAAATTCTCCTAAACAAGCAGTGAAGAGGGAAGGAAAAGGAGGAGTGGTCAAAGACTGGAGACATGTTGGTGTTCCATTTTCACTGAAAGGAAACTAGAAAACCTCCAGGTACAACTTAGGAGTCAGACAGCCACAAAACAACACTGGAGTCAAAGTGCTGCTGAGTCAGTCCCTTAGTTCCCACAAATGAACTACAAACATAACTGTGTCTAAACCAATGAACTGCCAAGCAAATAATCTCTTGAGCAAGGGAACGAAGAACTGCAGGGAGAAGAACTGACTATCAATAAAGTTCCTCCATTTGTTGCCTGGGACTCTGCGTTAGGTGGTGTTTCTGTGGAACAAAGAGGGGAGGCTAGATTAAGCATCATGACATCCTTTGGCTTGTCTCCATTAATGATGACATATTAGAATAAATACTATATGAAATTATCTAAGTATAAATGTCAACTTGAACGAAAAAAATCAACAAAATTTTTATAGAGTTCCCCATACTCTCTCCACAAGATGAAATGTAAAAAAGCAGGAAGCACTGGAGAAGAGCGAGCAGTTTTATCACTGGTGAGAAAGAAGTTTCTTGTTAAGTGGAACCCTCAGCCATATTTCTATGGGATGGGCTGGGATGCTACACAAACAGCTGTGCTTGCATTTCATAGGTTCTGAGGAGCTATGTCTGGGGATGGGTTGGTAGGTGAGTTCTTGCCAACTGATACACTGGTGCCAGGTTTAGACTTAGAAAAACCTACATGTTACAGTAATCTTTTCTGCTGCCTGGAAAAACTGATTCAAATAAATATTGGATCTTCTGTTAAAAAAAAAAAAATCAGCCAAAGTTTTTCTTTTAACCAGAGCTTTTCTAAGTTACCCACTCACCTGTTAGTCTCAGTTGTATCTGTTCTGTCTTGGAAAGGTAGCCTCCTGAAAACTTGTGAATCTCATTTTCCAAGTTTGGGTTTGGGTTTTGGGTTTTGTTGGGTTTTTTTTACTGGTGGTTTCAGGTCTTTTAGAAATCAAGAAAATCTGCAGATTGAATTGTGTTGAAGGAAAATGAAACAACAAGTTGTGAATTCTTTATAGGTAGTTTGGTAGCAGACAAACTCAGAGCTCATATGGTATCAGTAGTGCAACAGGATATACCAGAGCAGATTTGGGATTATAATAATTATATTATGCCCTCTATATTCTGAAAGTCTGTCAGTATAAATAAAGTGTATTTTACATCTGTATATACCTTTATTGAGATGCTGAGATATTCTTTCTAGCTTTAGTCTGTACTTTTTAAAGATTTGTTAAAACATCTCTTTTAGGGAAGATGCAGACATAAAAACAATCCAAGTACTGAAAAAACCATAGTGGGAAGGGTAATAAAAAGTTCAGTTTGTCCAGTATTTCAAAAGAAGATTAAGAGATTACTGTGTACAAATACCTTCAGAGAGAGGAAAACAAGCAACTGCTAAAGTTTTGGGTTTTTTAAATGAAGAAGACATAACAAAAGCCCACGTTTGAAAGCTCGTCAGAAATGCAAATGAGAAAAAAGACATATTTCCAGCTGTTTCAGTAAAATTTATCCAAGAGGTGACTTCAAATCAACATTGCACAACCTTTTGAAAAATCAGTTTTACAATATACTGCTATGGTTTAATGAAATAAAAATTACTCCATCAAAAGAAGGATAGCTAAATAAAATATAACTGCATATTACATTCAAGTTAGATTATGATTTTTTCCCTTTTAGCTTTCAATTCAGTGAACTATAAAGAAGTTTTTTGCTGAAATTTGTATAGTTGAGTATCTTCTCTATAATTTGCATGTTCTTGCAGAAATGAATGAGAACACATCATAATAGAAGGAAGGAAGGAAGGAAGGAAGGAAGGAAGGAAGGAAGGAAGGAAGG
>NW_010311181.1:0-12162 GCF_000700745.2 Antrostomus carolinensis | reverse complement strand
AAGAAGGAAAGAAGGAAAGAAGGAAAGAAAGAAAGAAAGAAAGACCCATTGGAAAATCTGTACCCAAAGGTGGATCAGCTGAGGAAACAGCTGAGACTTCAGCTACTGTTTATCCATCAAAGTAAGTGTCTTACAATAATTCATATTGTCACATTTTAGCTACATAAATAAACTTAATTAAAACATAAATAATATCTCCTGCTTCTGAATGTTTTTGCATCTTTTCTATGGTAACAGCCTAGACTCTCCTGTTCCTGTATGAAGTGAGAAACTTAGAATGGTATTAGTAGACTCATGTTATTGGTAGAACATATATGGTATTGCTCCTTTGAAGAAGTTGCCATTTTAATATATGTTATGAATAGGACCTTTTTGCTCTCCAATAGAAACTTACTTTGATTATTTGGCAGTGGTATTACTGTAGGATTGTTGTCATTGTTTACGAGATTATTTAAAGATTTATTTTCCTTCATGTGCTCCAAAGAGCAAAAATCACTATTCATGCTATTTGTTTTTATAGTTATTTTACAGGATTCTAGCAGTGATGAGTTATCAACTTGTTGGTACCATGCAGGCAGATGTAGATTGTTCACAGTGTAAACTAACATTTGAAGTACTGTCATAATGATATTTTCTCCTGTATTTCATTTTTTGTTTTTATCTGAAAAGAGTTATATTTTAACTTTCTGTGTTGGGTTGGGGGGAGTGTTTTTGGTAGCAGGGGAAGGGGCCACCTTGTGAGAGCAAAAGCTCCCCTGGTACCAAGGTGTACTCCACCCAGCCCAGGCTGAGCCAATTAGCAATAGAGAAACACCTCTGTGAATCCTTATTTGTGAAGGGAATGAGTGTCTTGAAAAGAAGAAGGTGGAGCGAAACAGGAGGAGAGGCCGTTGACATGAACAAAAGAACCATCAGTCTAAACAAAGAGAGAGTTTCGTTGTCAGGAGGAAGGAGGATGAGGGGGAGGACAGAGAATCTCAGACACCCAGTTCAACTGCATGGAGTAGAAGGCAAAGGAGGTCCCTGCAGCCCATGGAAGTTCAACGGTGGAGCAGAAACCCACGTGTAGACCATGGAGGACTCCACACTGGAGCAGGAAAGCTGAGCCAGAGGGCAAGTGTGACTGAAATTGAGACCCCAGAGTTGCTTGATGCCAGAGCTGGGGTGGACCCCCAAAGCTGGGAGTTGAGGAGGTGCACTGGACTGGAGGCCCATCTGCAGCCCGTGGATGTCCCTATGCCAGAGCTGGGAGCTGTGCCTGAAGAGGTCTGTGACTCCATGGGAAGATTGCTTTGGAGCATCTTGTTCCTGGATTTCCATGCTGGAAGAGTGGCATAGGTGAACTGACTGCAACCTCCATTCCCTGTCCCCTGTGCCGCTCTGGGGGAGAAAGTAGAGAAATTGGGACCTAAGTGATTTGAGCCCGGGAAGAAGGGAGGGGTGTGGGAAGGTGTTGTAAGATGTGGTTGTTATGTCTCGTTGCATTACTTAGATGAAATGACAACGAATTAAATTGATTTTTATTCCCTAAATTGAGTCTGTTTTGCCTGGTGAGGGAGCTGTTCCTGTCCTTCATCCTAATCCCATGCCCCCTTTGTTGTGACTCCCATCCCATCTCACTGGGTGAGGTAAGTGAGTGCAGGACTGCATGGTCTACCTGTGGTTAAACCACCACACTTTCTCACTGCTTCTTTAAAAGAAAAAATGAACCTCACCTTGTCACTGGTCTAGATGCAACTTCCTGTTGTGCTGCAAAATCTAACCTTAAATATTTATAAATATTTATAGGCATTAAAACACACATATATTCAGTTTCTAATTTTTTGTTATGAAGCGCATACATACACATATAGATTTATACATAAATACAAATAGCATTTTTCAACTCTCTGTACTTGAATCCACCATACATTCAGAGAAAATACTGTTACGTGGTTGAATAAACATTGTACATACCAAAAATAATTCCTGCACAGATTGAACAAATCCTTGCTGCTAAACGGAAAATAATATGCAACTCTGGATAAAGATATGCCTATATCTTTAGTGTTTAAAACCTATTCATGTAGTCCTAATAGATATGTTTTAATTACTTTTTACAATATTCCTGTAGGCATATCAGGGTCAAATGAAATCTTAGAAAAGTTTTGCAATCTAAATACACTGAATTGCAATATTTTTTTGTCTCCCAAGCTAGAAATTATAAAGAAAGGGAGAAAATAAACAAAATACTAGCTCATATAAACAAGCAAATCAAGGCTGTTGCCAGAACAACATTTTTACTGTTTTAAAGTTCCTCCCACATCAGTCATAATGTCAGAAGATATTTTTCAAAGAATTTTAAACACTGTTGAAAATAACTCAAAGATTAAGATAGGTTTGACATACAGAATCAGAGAATCATAGGATCACAGAATGTTTGAGTTTGGAAAGGGCCTCTGGAGATCATCTAGTCCAATCCCCCAATTTGAGCAGGGTCAGCTAGAGCACGATGTCCAGGACCGTGTCCAGTCTGGTTTTGAATATCTCTAAGGATGGAGACTCCATAACCTCTCTGGAACACCTGGTCCAGAAATTGACCACCTGTACAGTAAAAAAGTGTTTTCTCGTCTTCAGATGGAATTTCATGTATTTTAACCTGTGCCCATTGCCTTTCGTCCTGTCAGCGGGCACAACTGAGAGAAGTCAATGGTTCCCTCTTCTTAATTCCCTCCTCTCATATTTGTACACATGGATAAGATCCCCCTGAGCCTTCTCTTCCCCAGGCTGACCACTTCCAGTAATCTCAGCCTCTCCTCATATGTCAGTTGCTCCAATCTCTTAGTCATCTTCATGACCCTGCAGCAGGCTCCTTTTAGTAAGTTCATACCTTTCTTGTACTGGGAAACCCAGCACCGAACCCAGCTCTCCACATGTGACCTTACCAGCTCTGAGCAGAGAAGGAAGATCACCTCCCTTGACCTGCTGGCAATACTCTTCCTAAAGCAGCCCAGGAGGGTCTTGTCATTCTTTCCTGCAAGGGCTCATTACTGGCTTGTAGCTTGCTTGTTGTCCACAAGGCCGAAAAATTTCTTCTCTGTAGAGCTGCCTTCTAGCTCATCAGTTTGTACAGGTGCCTGGGGTTATTTCTCCCCAGGTGTAGGACTTTGCACTTGCCCTTGTTGAACTTCATGGTGTTCCTGTTGGTCCTTGTCTCCAGGCTGTCCAGGTCCTTCTGGATAGCAGCATGCCCCACTGATGTGTTAACCACTACTCCCAGTTTTTACCATCTGCAAATCTGCTGAGGGTACACCCTATTCCATCATCCAGGTGATGAATGAAGGTGTTAAACACAATTTGTTCCAGTAGTGATCTCTGGCTTACAACATTACAACTGGACATTGTGCTGCTTATAACAACCCTATGATCCCAGCAGTTCAGTCAGCTTTCAGTCCACCTCACTGACCATTTGCCTCGCCTGTATTTTATCAGATTTTCTATAAGGACGTTAATGAAGATAGTGTCAAAATCCTTGCTAAAGCTGAGACAAGCAACATCCACTGCTCTCTCCTCATTCATCGAGCTGGTCAACTCATCTTAAAAGTCTATCAGGCATGATTTCCCCTTCATAATTGTATGATGGCTGGTCTCCATTACCTTTCTGTCCTTCATGTTTGGAAATGGTTTCCAGGAGGATCTATCTCAATTACCTTCCTAGGTAAGTATTGAGGTGAGGCTGACCACCCTGTGGTTCCCTGAATCCTCCTTTCCCTTTCTAAAGATAGAAATTATCCAAAATGATCAAGAACAATATCGCAATGACATCAGCCAGCTCCCTCAGCTCTTATGGGTACATCCTATTAGGTGCCACAGACTTGTGTTTCTCTAGTTTGTTAGACATTCCCTAATATGAACCTCCTCTACAAAGGGTATGTCTTCCTTGCTCCAGATTTTTCTATGAGTCTCAGGGACCTAGGATTGTTGAAAAGAAGTGAAGACTGAGGCAAAGAAGACACTGTGTACATCAGTTTTTTCCATGCCTTTTACCACCAGGTCCTCTGTCCTCATTTAGCAGTGGCTGTGTGTTCTCCCTACTTTTAATTATTTTTGTCTTCTGTATATTTTAAGTACATACAGCTGCTATAGAATCATAGAATCATAGAATGGTTTGGGTTGGAAGTGACCTTAAAGATTATCTAGTTCTAACCCCGCAGACACACCTTCCACTACACCAGGTAGCTCAAAGCCTCATCCAGCCTGGCCTTTAACACTTCCAGGAATGGGGCATCCGCAACTTCTTTGGGCAACTTGTTACAGTGTCTGACCACACTCACAGTGAAGAAATTCTTCCTGATATCTAATCTAAACCTACTCCCTTCCAGTTTAAAGCCATTAGCCCTTGTTCTATCATTAACTGCCCTTATAAAAAGTCCTTCCCCAGCTTTCTTGAAGGCCCCTTCAGGTATTGGAAGGCTGCTATAAGATCTCCCTGGAGCCTTCTCTTTTTCAGGCTGAATAGCCCCAACTCTCTCACCCCGTCCTCATAGGAGAGGTGCTCCAGCCCTTGGATCATCCTCGTGGCCTCCTCTGGACTCGTTCTAACAGATTCATTTCTTTCTTGTGTTGGGGGCTCCAGAACTGGACGCAGTACTCCAGGTGGGGCCTTACGAGAGCAGAGTACAGGGGGAGAATCACCTCCCTCAACCTGCTGGCCACGCTTCTCTTGATGCAGCCCAGGATACAGTTGGCCTTCTGGGCTTCAAGCACACATTGCCAGCTCACATTGAGCTTTTCATCCACCAAGAAGCTCTATCATCTTCACCACCAAGAAGCTCTACCATCTTCACCAAGATCTCTGTCATATCATCAAGATCTCTATCATCTTCTTAATGCCTACACTAAAGCTGTTATTTCTTTAGAACAACTTAGAACAATGAAACTTCACTTATTATACCAAGACCTTGTATCCAACCGATCTCAAAGCCTTAGAATTTTGTTAAACTAGGCTGGTTTTATCCTGAATTCTACAAAATCAAACTTTAATTCTGTTCAGTTTAGACAAAAATTGAAAAGACAGGGTCTATATGAAACAAATAAACATTGACTAGCTGCTGATTAAGTTATTTTTACAGCAATCTAACTATTGTTTTCAGCTGAAAAACAACATTAGGGAAAATTTTAGTGTCAGGGAAAAAGTACTTAAATTTGGTCACTGTGACAGCTAGTAGTGCTAAATGAATCTCAGACTTAAACTACTCTCTTCTGGGAGTTTCCCTTTTTTACTTTAAGTATGTTGTGGTGGGTTGACCCTGGCTAGAGGCCAGATGCCCACCAAAGCCCACTCTATCACTCCCCCTTCCTCAATTGGGCAGGGGAGAAGATAAGATGGAACACAGGAGAAAAAAAACTCGTGGGTTGAGACAAAGGCAGTTTAATAGAAGCAAAGTAAAGCTGCGTGAGCAGAAGCAAAAGAACAAAATATTTATTCTCTACTTCCCATCAGCAGACGATGTTTGACCACTTCCTGGGAAACAGGGTTTTCATACGTGTTGCGGTTTCCCGGAGGACAAACGGAAGTAACGAATGCCCTCCCCTCCCACTCCTTTTCCCTTGCTTTTATTTCTGAGCATACGTCATATGGTATGGAATATCCCTTTGGTCCGTTTGGGTCAGCTGTCCTGGCTGTGTCCCCTCCCAAGACCTTCCCCACCTCCAGCCTACTGGGGGAAATGTTGGAGAGCCAGCCTTGGTGCTGTGCTAGCACTGCTCGGCAGTAACCAAAACACTGGGGTGTTATCAACACCCCTTGAGCCACCAATACAAAACACAGCACTCTGAGGGCTGCCGCAGGGAAAATCAACTCCAGCCCAGCCAGACCCAATACATATGTGTAGGAAAATATTCAAGAAAGTTTTAAATTTCAGAACAATACACAAGAAAATATGTGATAACTGAAATTTGCACATAGATTTCAATGAAATTATTGCCTTCAACAGAATTTCATATTTGTCAGTAATTCCTTTTCATATTCCATCTTTATAGTACTTTCTAGGGTTAAATTTCTGTCAGCATTCAAGCTCTGATGAAATGAGTATTATATAACAAAGAAATACATTTTTTAAAATTAATCTGTCAAATTAGTCTCATTAACGCAGAGTCTCATTATAGTAATTGCCTAAGAACCCAGCATTAAAACATCTAACATCTTTAAAAGAGTTCACTGTATTCAAGTTGATGTTGTGTAAGTGTCCTTGAATATAATTTTTATCTACATATTTATTTCTGACAAGGTAGAAAGAGTAGAAGTAGAACACAGTATAGAATAAAAGATCAACAAGAAAATAGTGGAAACGCAAAATTAACAAACAGGATTTCTAGCATTTAGTCACATTTTTCTATAGCAGGTTCTAATACCAAATGTAAATCACCTGATTGATAGATCTTATCCTTTTAAAATGCCTTAAAAAATTATAATTATGTTGTCCAGACTGATGGATATCTCTTGCAATATCCCTGTGGTGACACCTGATAACAGAATGCGTTTGATCACGTACTGTCATATTCATACACTTGTTGCAGTAGGACCACATAAATTGTGCCAGAAGCGCTCCCCCTTCAAAAAAATAAAAGAAGCAAATAGACAATGAATGGAAAATCTATTAAACCTATTTTACAACTTGCAACTCCATTGATGCTAGGAGAGGCTTCAGTATTTAGAGACATGTAAACCAAGTCTGGGGGAATCCAGACGCTTGTTGATCAGATTAAAAAGTCGATATTCTAGCATCAAGAAAAAGTAATGTGAACACTTGTGAACAAAACTAGTCACTTCCAATATAGAAAACAGAACTGATTTTGCTAAGTGTGAGATTTATTACTTAAAACAATCATTAATACTGGTTCCTGTCATCAAGATGTAGTTTAAGTCAGTACAAACCACTGTTCAGTTGAGCTGATGTATATTATAAGGGTTTTTTAATAACAATGCATATCACAATTGTATTTGTGTCTTATCCTGCAGTAAAAATTATGGAGTCACACTGAGTTTTCTCTTAGTTCTTTTCCAAAGTAGAGCTGGAATTAAGTTACATGATGCACCTCAATCCATTGAGCTAGGCATGGAAAAGAAACTGTTCTTTCTTCTTCAATGACTGTGGGAAAGTGTCTTTTCAGAAACACCAATCAAATGGTGTTTCAGAAAAATATTTTCCATCCAGAAAATGTTTTGCAGAAGGTACCCCACATGACATCCTACCTTCTTAGGAAGTCTTCCACATAGAACAAAATAATACTCCAAAAACATTAACTTCTCTCACCAACAACATGAAGTCTTGTTAGGAAGACAGGAAGATTAACTGACTGAGTTATGGAAAAAGTGAAATTAGTGACTAATCTGAGAAGATGTCTCTGACCTGATTTGATGACAGAATAAAATATTTAATATACAAAATAAAATGTTGGGTATACAAAATATATTGTGTATCTCAAAGGTGACTGGGAAACTAATACAGCTACAAAGATCCTGTTGTTAAAGCCACTGAGATATAAGCTTGTAGGTAGAAGTGGAAATTTCTACTTAAGAAGTCTCATATTTTGTATGAAATACTCTTTTCAGGATAGCCTGACTAAAGTATGTTCAGAATTGTTTAGAAAACTGAGATATGAAAGTGCTTTTTGTCTTCCCTATATTTTTATATCTACCAAGACAGAGAGAACGAAACTCTTGTATATGCTGCATCAAGTATGGAGCAGTATTAAAATCTTTTAAAACTCTATCAATTTCCTTTTACATTCATATGCCTTTGTAGGGTTAATCCTGTGATCAGATGATCTAGATAAGAGGAGGTCTAGAAGAAGTGTGATTAAGCAAATATTGTGCCTTTTTTTTGAGAAGTAGTATCAGACAGTATTTCTGGAGATGTTAGTAGGAATTTAGCATATGATCCCAAGGAATTCAGGGGCATACACCCAGAGGATACACTTGGGTGAAGAATGTTATTTTCAATCATCCCAATGGCCTGTTCTTTGTCCACGACAAACAGTCTTGTGTTGCTCAAAAGGAAAGCAAAATGCTAACTCAAATCTAATTTCCTTAGTGTGTTTCTCTGTTCTTTTCACATCTCTGTATCTTTCTATCTGCTCCTTCTCCTTTTTCTCATGAAAGACAGCTATTTATATAACAATATAATATCTTATGTCAAGATCATTATTGCCTATACCCTTCCACTTATCTTGTCTCTTTTGATCTTAGAAGATCAATTTTTCTCTTCATTCAGAACAGTAAGGCCAACTTGGGCTCCCTGTAAATACGCACAAAACTACTTTATTTTTTCCCTTTAAAACTTTCCTTTGCTTTGATGCCTACACCACCACTCATTTGTCAGTGCTGATCTCACATCTCTACTCCTGTGTTTACAGGCACTGCCTTCAGAAGTTGCCAATATTTTTTTCTGTATTTATACAGTATTTAAATAGTCAGTACTGATCACAGAATCACAATATGTTAGGGATTGGAAGGGACTTTGAAAGATCATCTAGTCCAATCCCCCTGCCAGAGCAGGATCACCTACAGCAGGTCACACAGGAACACGTCCAGGTAAGTTTTGAATGTCTCCAGAGAAGAAGACTCCACAACCCCTCTGGACAGCCTGTTCCAGTGGCCTGTCACTTTCACAGTGAAAAAATTTTTCCTTATGTTTACGTGGAACCTCCTATCCTCCAACTTGCACCCATTGCCCCTTTTCCTACTGTTGGACATCACTGAGAAGAGCCTGGCTCCATCTTCCTGACATTCGCCCTTTACATATTTATAAACATTAATGAGGTCACCCCTCAGTCTCCTCTTCTCCAAGCTAAAGAGACCCAGTTCCCTCAGCCTTTCCTCATAAGGGAGATGCTCCACTCCCTTCATCATTTCTGTGGCTTTGTGCTGGACTCTCTCAAGCAGTTCCCTGTCCTTCTTGAACTGTGGGGCCCAGAACTGAACACAATATTCCAGATGCAGCCTCACCAGGGCAGAGTAGAGGAAGAGGAGTACCTCTGTCGACCTACTAACTACACTCCTTCTAATACACCCCAGGATGTCACTGGCATTCTTGGCCACGAGGGCACAGTGCTGGCTCATGGTCATCCTGCTATCCACCAGGACCCCCAGGTCCATTTCCCCTATACTGCTCTCCAACAGATCCGTCCCCAACCTATAATGGTACATGGGGTTGTTCTTTCCCAGATGTAAGACTCTACACTTGCTCTTGTTGTATTTCATTAAATTTCTCCCTGCCCAGCTCTCCAGTCTCTCCAGGTCTCGCTGGATGGCAGCACAGCCTTCTGGTGTGTCAGCCACCCCTCCCAGCTTTGTATCATCAGCAAACTTGTTGACAGTGCACTCTATTCCCTCATCCAGGTCGTTGATGAATATATTGAATAGTACTGATCTGTCACTAGTGTTCCTCAGCCATATGCCATGAAGTAATCAGTAATAACTTTGTTATCTCGTTACAGAAGTTTGGGGAGGGGTCAGCATTTGACAGAATTTGAAGATTTGAACAGGCTGATGTGTGACTGAGAGAAGACCACCTAAACTTGATGTGTTATAATATCCAGCAGAGAGAACAGCAAATATGGATGAAGAAGTTGGTTGCAGTCAGAAATTGCTACAAGAAAGCTGTCTCCTTCTAGTTTATTATTTCTGTTATTTATGAGTGCTATTATCTAAGACAGTAAGGGGCAGAGCCTGCAAAGATTTATACCCTGAAGCAGACCCGCATACAACCAGTTCCCTCAACACCAAATATCTTAGTTATTTATAGTTAAAATATACCAAAAAAGGAAAACAATTATGTTCATGCAATCAAAATGTCCCTTTCATATAAACTTAGAATTGTTTTATTTCTCAGTAATTTGAAAACAAAAGTAAATAGAAAGACATGGTGACAACTTATTTACAGGTTAATTTGTGATCTAATGGTTGCTGGGAACATCCTCACCTTGTGCTCTAGATAGATAGGTTTTGTCTTAAGTGAGGGTTCAGAAGCTAAACACAGAAAATCACTCAACACAGAGAGTATTTAGCTGTGACTGCGTATCTGATCCACAGCATTTGCCATTCCAGGAAGTGATGTTTTATGGATCAGATTCTCATAAAGTTCTTTTTTATAACTTGTTCACTCATCATGACAATTGCTTTATTCTTTCAAAGACAAAGTCTTGATATACTAATGAACAACATATGACTTTAATAAAAGACTGAATTTTTCTCATTACAAGTAGGTTGGGCAGAACATTGCACTGAAGTGTCCAAGAAGTTTTGAACTACATCCCACTGCCATGGAACATCTGTTTGCGCTTGACTATGTCAGGTTGCCAGAAGTGTAGAACCAGAAACCAATGTCAGACCCTTTAAGATGCTGTTATCAGCTGATCCTTAATAATTGCTAAGAAATATAGAATACATGTTCTAGAAATAACCCAAACTTACATCTTCTGAGGGGGTTCATATTCCCATTAGAAAAGGGTAGATTTAGGTTGGATATTAGGAAAAAGTTCTTCAATATGAAGGTGATAGATCATTGGAACAGGTTGCCTAGGGAGGTAGTGGAGGCCCCATTCCTACAGATATTCAAGATCAGGCTTGATGGGGCTCTGAAAAACCTGCTCTAGCAAAATGTCCTTGCTTACTGCAGGGAGGGTTGGACTAGATGACCTTTGAAGGTCCCTTCCAACCCAAACCATTCTATGATTCTATGATATCCTGACAGATAAATAATTTTAAGCAGGGAAAAAAAAAATGAAAAATTCTTCCTAGGAATAGGAGATATTTAATTAGCATTTTGCTTATTTACCAATTAACTTTTTATTTAACATTTAAATTCTGAAAATTATGATAGAATGACTCCTTTTCATTAATCAAACAATTTAGTTATATTAAGTTCAGCAATTCAATTTAATATATTTGTGCTATTACATGACCAGCAGATGATGTGGGCATGTTCAAAACTAGGAACGATTGTTTAAGCTGGGTCTAACAGTACAAAAATTATTTTGGATGTATTATAAAGAATTTCTGGGCAGAATATTCCAGCTTACAACTAACCGTAACTAATCAATTAGGGACATCCGCTAAAGAAAAGAAAATAATCCAGTTTTGTTGCTATTGTCATAATTAAAAAAAAAAAAAAAAAAAAAAGACAGAATTTGCCTACCACAAGAATTGAAAGAGTGATCATCAGAAGACATCTTAAATACCATAAGGCATTCTAAATTAATTTAGCAGAATTTGTTATATATCCTGTAAAAAGGACAGAAGAAGAAGAGTGGGCCTTTAAGTATGTACATGTCTGCTCTGAACTTTCACTTTGGTTCTGCAACAAGCAGTCATGCTTTTATGCCATGTTCAAGGCACAGTAGATAAGAATGCATTATGGGAAATACCCAAACACTATTGTGACCTGCTTGTGTTGCACCATCTTGTAGTGAGATCATAGAGGTCTCTGCAATGATTCAGTAGCCTAAGGGTATGAAATCTATGCCACTGGAAACAACGAATTAGCTTGATTCAACATGGAAGTTTACAAAACAAGCAACGCTGTGCAACTTTCAGATCCAGATCCTGTATCCTCTTCTTCCAGAGACAGGACATTAGATACTGGTTTTAATCTAATATCCTCCAAAAACTATTCTTAAATCAGTGTGATCTTCTGTGCTCCTGGAATCTGTTACATAAATAGTTTTATAATAAGTCCTCTCTCTTTCAGTAGGGTAGGAGTGCTGTAAATCTTATTGCATATCTAATTCTTAATAATAAAATCCTGGCCATATAAAGCATAAGTTTCCTTTCAATGTATTCTCATTTTAGAGGGAAGTTTCATCTTTGCAAGTGTTACCTTTGCCTATAAATACAGGTCTACTCTGCTAAATAGGTCCATTTAGTAGAACTGTGCATTGACATTTTCTTTCTTGTTACAATAAAATATTTTACATTACCTTTTTGCATTTATAAATTTTAAGTACTCTGTGCAAAGGAAAATATGAACTTTCAGAGGGATAATCTACTGAATAGCTCACTAGGGTAATTTGCAGCTGATAGATGTCTGTTATTTTACCGAAAAAGTGCATTCTTATTCCTCACCTTCTGAGAAATACAGCCCTGCTTTGGGCAGACCACTATTTCCATGCCATTAAGAT